>NC_140005.1:7459549-7675967 GCF_964263955.1 Coregonus lavaretus
GTTTGACACAGAGTCCATCAAGACCCCTGTAGCCACACACTGTAACGCTGCATTATGCAGAACATTCCAAAACGCTCCAACTGAAATGACGACATGACACCTTACCTGAGGGTATCAGTTTGAGGAAGGCGAACTGCAGAATTACTCATCTCGATCACATAATAAGTTGTTATTTGGGATGCAGGGTGATCTTGTAGATCAGTGATTCTGCACAGCCAGACTGTAATGAAGTCCATCTCAAACGCGCATCTTGTCCTCAGATGCAGGCTTTTCAGGAGCCTGGCTTGCAGCCCTGTAGCTGCTTGCTAGTCGAGCATTGTCCTCCATTCGTTCCAGAAGTACCCATGATATCACATGCCCTGTCCCTCTTGTACCCCCCCCCCCCCCCCTAAGCGTTCTCACGTTTCCCCATGTTGGTTTTTACCAGTACCCTCCTACCCAGAGGTGCTTTGCTGTGGCGCTGAGAGGACTGTTACTTGTCTTGTGTGAAGTAAGGAACAGAAAGATCTTAACTTCGGGAAGACATCAGAGAGCCGTTTATCGTGTGGAGGAATATTACATTATTATTATTATTGGCCTCGATGAGAATGGCAACACTGTTTGGATGTCAAAAACATTTAATGTGACAGTTGAATGAGCATATGTGTCCATTGCTCATAATATACTGATTCACAGGCACATTCACATAGAGAACGTAGAGACTGAGCAGTAAGAGGACGAGAAAGAGGTGATTTCACACCTGACTCCCTCTTTGGATGAAATCTGTAACCGTTAAGAATAAGTCTATTGTACTACCTAAAAAGCACTTCCTGAAAACTTGAAAGATGTGACGTGTTTGTGTATCTTCAATGAAGCTTTCTTCAGTATCCTGTTGAGTCAATATGTACAGTCTGTTCTGCCTTCTCAAGTCAGGAAGCTGTCCATTCCTGGATTGGACAAGGAAAGGGCTCATAAGTAAGCATTTCACTGTAAGAATATTCAAAGATAAATACACAACGCAGAGAACTAAAGATCAATGGAACTAGTTGTTTTTCTGTCATGGGGAACTGAAGATTAATGGGTCAGGGACACGGGTTGTTTTTCAGTTTAGAATCTGTGTAGGGGTTCCAGTCCGGGACTCATAGCCATGTGTGGCAAGTTCTCATTGGTCCAAATTATCTATACATTGAAGCTGAAACGGGATACTTTGTATTTTGGCCATTGGCCCAATTTTACTGCAATGAATTCTAATTGATCAACCACAGGCTAGGCTTGGGTCTAAACTACATCCTGTCTCTTTGTTCTGTGGAGAAACAATGAGAACGGGGAAGAATTAACATCTACCATCCACTTTCCAGCATAACAACTAGGATTTGTTCACTTTGAATAAATATATTTTTCTCCCCCTGATTTGCTTTGGGGTCTGTGTTGTCGAATAATAAAATAAATTGCTAACAACTGTTAGTGCACACCTGTTGTTTACGAAGCATGTGACGAATACAATTTGATTTGATTGCCTCCTTGTAAATGTTAGTCTTTCTCTGGTACCATTGTTTGAACTTGCAAATCTAGCATGCGTATCCAATCTGTAATGTATTTTCTGTTGTCTAGTCCCAGGCAACTGGTAGCCTGGATGCTGGTGTTAGCATTGTAGTTGCCAATGGAAATGGCCAATGCTGAAAGACCGACATCCAGGCTTGGCTTGGTAACTGCATTATTAATACTTTCTTAAATGCAAAAAGGTGTTCATTTAACTACCATTTAAACATGTATCTTTTTTTCCTGGACGAATGGCACTCGCCAAAACAATTTTTGATCCTAAAAAAACATATTTTATATAACAGTATTGTTTGGAAAGATGTTTGATCAGTTTTCTTTTTATTTGTGTTCAAACTGTCATGGTTTGTTTTCTTGAACACACACACACAGATAAACGACTTGTATGACAAGTTAGACACAAAAAAATGTTTTGGTGACTGTTTTTCTGAATTCTTGGCTTGGCCGCTGCAGGTTTTTAGTTGAACATGTACTTTCCAAAGTAGAATAACTTAACAAGTGTCCTTTTTGTATGTGATCTGTACTATGTGGCTTCATTTAATATTGTACATATGAATTACTTTGTTTTATGTAGTGTTATCTAGATTAATTTAGTACAAAATTGTCCTCTGTACAGAATAAAACATCAATAGCAATGACAAGAAGTCAACGTGGCACATACCTTCTTCTCCTCTTTCCCCTGTAACTTTCTGCTTTATTAAAAATAACACGTCTAATATTTTTATCTGTTTTTAACTCTAAGGTTCCAAATGTCTCTGACCAGATTTCAGTCCATAGCCTTTGTGTGCTTTTATCACAGTCTCAAGTGGTGTACATCTATCATAGAATGAATAAAGATAATATTTGAAATATATTTTCAACCATACATCAATTCTGGAGTCATTTTACTTCACGGAAGTCTCAAAACATAGACAGTTATACGTTTTGACACTTTTAAAGCGTATATGGTTGACCTGAGGGAAAATGGTTATGGCTAAAAAGGATTTCTTACTGTACATACAGTGCCTTCGGAAAGTGTTCAGACCCCTTTACTTTTTCCACAGTTACGTTATAGCCTCATTCTAAAATGGATTGAATTACATTTTTTTTAAAGAAGGTCCTCAGCAATCTACACACACTACCCCATAATGACAAAGTGAAAACAGGTAAAAAAAATTTGAAGAAAAAAAAACATACCTTATTTACATAAGTATTCAGACCCTTTGCTATGAGATGCGAAATTGAGCTCGGGTGCATCCTGTTCCATTGAGCATCCTTGAGATGTTTCTACAACCTTTATTGGAGTCCACCTGTGGTAAATTCAATTGATTGGACATGATTTGGAAAGGCACACACCTGTCTATATAAGGTCCCACAGTTGACAGCGCATGTCAGAGCAAAAACCAAGCCGTGAGTTTGAAGCAATTGTCCGTAGAGCTCCGAGCCAGGATTGTGTCGTAGCCAAAGATCTGGGGAAGGGTACCAAAACAATTCTGCAGCATTGAAGGTCCCCAAGAACACAGTGGCATCCATCATTCTTAAATGGAAGAAGTTTGGAACCAGCAAGACTTCCTAGAGCTGGCCGCCTGGCCAAACTGAGCAATCGGGGGAGAAGGGCCTTGGTCAGGGAGGTGACCAAGAACCTGATGGTCACTCTGACAGAGCTCTAGAGTTCCTCTGTGGAGATGGGAGAACCTTCCAGAAGGACAACCATCTCTGCAGCACTCCACCAATCAGGCCTTTATGGTAGAGTGGCCAGACGGAAGCCACTCCTCAGTAAAAGGCACAAATTGAACTCTTTTGCCTGAATGCCAAGCATCATGTCTGGAGGAGACCTGGCACCATCCCTACAGTGAAGCATAGTGGTGGCAGCATCTTGCTGTGGGGATGTTTTTCAGCGGCAGGGACTAGGAGACTAGTCAGGATCGAGGCAAAGATGAACGGAGTAAAGTACAGCGAGATCCTTGATGAAAACCTGCTCCAGAGCGCTCAGGACCTCAGACTGGGGTGAAGGTTCACCTTCCAATAGGACAACGACCCTAAGCACACAGCCAAGACAACACAGTAGTGGCTTCGGTACAAGTCTGAGGTCCTGAGCAGGTAGTCATTAAGGATCTCTCTGTACTTTGCTCCGTTCATCTTTGCCTCAATCCTGACTAGTCTTCCAGTCCCTACCGCTGAAAAACATCCCCACAGCATGATGCTTTCCACATTTTGTTACGTTACAGCCTTATTCGAAAATTGATGAAATAGGTTTTTTTCCATCAATCTACACACACTACTCCATAATGACAAAGCAAAAACTGGTTTTTAGAAATTTTGCAAATGTATTACAAATGACATTTAAGTAAGTATTCAGACCATTTACTCAGTACTTTGAAGCACCTTTAGCAGCGATTACAGCCTTGAGTCATCTTGGGTATGACGCTACGAGCTCGGCATTTGGGGAGTTTCTCCCTTCTCTGCAGATCCTCTCAAGCTCCGTCAGGTTGGATGGGGAGCATCGCTGCACAGCTATTTTCAGGTCTCTCCAGAGATTTTCAGGTCCAGGCTCTGGCTGGGCCACTCAAGGACATTCAGAGACTTGTCCCGAAGCCACTCATGCATTGTCTTGGCTGTGTGCTTAGGGTCGTTGTCCTGTTGGAAGGTGAATCTTCACCCCAGTCTGAGGTCCTGAGCGCTCTGGAGCAGTTTTTCATCAAGGATCTCTCTACTTTGCTCTGTTCATCTTTCCCTCGATCCTGACTAGTCTCCCAGTCCCTGTCGCTGAAAAACATCCCCACAGCATGATGCTGCCACCACCATGCTTCACCGTAGGGATGGTGCCAGGTTTCCTCCAGATGTGATGCTTGGCATTCAGGCCAAAGAGTTCAATATGTGCCTTTTACTGAGGAGTGGCTTCCATTTGGCCACTCTACCATAAAGGCCTGATTGGTGGAGCGCTGCAGAGATGGTTGTCCTTCTGGAAGGTTCTCCCATCACCACAGAGGAGCTCTGTCAGAGTGACCATCTAGTTCTTGGTCACCTCCCTGACCAAGACCCCTCTCCCTGGATTGCTCAGTTTGGCGGGGCGGCCAGCTCTAGGAAGAGTCTTGGTGGTTCCAAACTTCTTCCATTTAAGAATGATGGAGGCCACTGTGTTCTTGGGGACCTTCAATGCTGCAGAAATGTTTTGCTACCCTTCCCCAGATCTGTGCCTCGACACAATCCTGTCTCAGAGCTCTATGGACAATTCCTTCGACCTCATGGCTTGGTTTTTGCTCTGACCTGAAATGTCAACTGTGGAATCTTATATAGACAGGTGTGCCTTTCCAAATCATGTCCAATCAATTGAATTTACCACAGGTGGACTCCAATCAAGTTGTAGAAACATCTCAAGGATGATCAATGGAAACGGGATGCACCTGAGCTCATTTTATAGTCTCATAGCAAAGGGTCTGAATACTTATGTAAATAAGGTATTTCTGTTTTCTCTTTTTAATAAATTAGTAAAAACGTCAAACCTGTTTTTGCTTTGTCATTATGGGTGTATTGTTTGTAGATTGATTCATTTAATTCATTTTAGAATAAGGCTGTAACGTAGAAAAATGTGGATAAAGTCAAAGGGTCTGAATACTTTCCGAATGCACTGTACTTTGTATCCCTCATTTACTCAAGTGTTACCTTTTTTTTGGCAGTTACCTGTATTATATACACTGTGTACAAAACATTAAGAACACCTGCTCTTTCTATCACATAGACTGACCAGGTGAATCCAGGTGAAAGCTATGATCCCTTATTGTTGTCACTTGTTAAATCCACTTCAATCAGTGTAGATGAAGGGGAGGAGACAGGTTAAAGAAGGATTTTTAAGCCTTGAGACATGGATTGTGTATGTGTGCAATTCAGAGAGTGAATGGGGAAGACAAAAAATGTAAGTGCCTTTGAACAGGGTATGGTAGTTGGTGCCAGGCTCACCGGTTTGTGTCAAGAACTGCAACGCTGCTGGGTTTTTCACACTCAACAGTTTCCCGTCTGTATCAAGAATGGTCCACAATCCAAAGGACACCCAGCCAACTTGACACAACTGTGGGAAGCATTGGAGTCATCATGCAGCATCCCTGTGGAACGCTTTTGACACCTTGTGAAATCCATGCCCCGATGAATTGAGGCTGTTCTGAGGGCGAAAGGAGGGGGCAACTCAATATTAGGAAGGCGTTCTTAATGTTCTGTGCACAGTGTATGTGCAGTGTATTATATAGTAGTGTACTGTATGTTAATCTACAGTCGTGGTCAAAAGTTTTGAGTGACACAAGTATTGGTCTTCAAAGTTCGCTGCTTCAGTGTTATGAGAGATTTTTGTCAGATGTTACTATGGTATACTGAAGTATAATTACAAGCATTCCATAAGTGTCAAAGGCTTTTATTGACAATTACATTAAGTTTATGCAAAGAGTCAATATTTGCAGTGTTGACCCTTCTTTTTCAAGACCTCTGCTATCCGCCCTGGCAAGCTGTCAATTAACTTCTGGGCCACATCCTGACTGATGGCAGCCCATTCTTGCATAATCAATGCTTGGAGTTTGTCCGAATTTGTGGGTTTTTGTTTGTCCACTCGTATCTTGAGGATCGACCACAAGTTCTCAATGGGATTAAGGTCTGGGGAGTTTCCTGGCCATGGACCCAAAATGTAGATGTTTTGTTCCCCGAGCCACTTAGTTATCACCTTATGGCAAGGTGCTCCATCATGCTGGAAAAGGCATTGGTCGTCACAAAACTGTTCTTGGATGGTTGGGAGAAGTTGCTCTCGGAGGATGTGTTGGTACCATTCTTTATTCATGGCTGTGTTCTTAAACAAAATTGTGAGTGAGCACACTCCCTTGGCTGAGAAGCAACCCCACACATGAATGGTCTCAGGATGCTTTACTGTTGGCATGACACAGGACTGATGTTAGCGCTCACCTTGTCTTCTCCGGACAAGGTGTTTTTCCGGATGTCCCAAACAATCGGAAAGGGGATTAATCAGAGAAAATGACTTTACCCCAGTCCTCAGCAGTCCAATCCCTGTACCTTTTGCAGAATATCAGTCTGTCCCTGATGTTTTTACTGGAGAGAAGTGGCTTCTTTGCTGCCCTTCTTGACACCAGGCCATCCTCCAAAAGTATTTGTCTCACTGTGCGTGCAGATGCACTCACACCTGCCTGCTGCCATTCCTGAGCAAGCTCTGCACTGGTGGTGCCCCGATCCCGCAGCTGAATCAACTTTAGGAGATGGTCCTGGCGCTTGCTGGACTTTCTTGGGCGCCGTGACGCCTTCTTCACAACAATTGAACCTCTCTCCTTGAAGTTCTTGATGATCCGATAAATGGTTGATTTTGGTGCAATCTTACTAGCAGCAATATCCTTGCCTGTGAAGCCCTTTTTGTGCAAAGCGATGATGACGGCACGTGTTTCCTTGCAGGTAACCATGGTTAACAGAGGAAGAACAATGATTTCAAGCACCACCCTCCTTTTAAAGCTTCCAGTCTGTTATTCTAACTCAATCAGCATGACAGAGTGATCTCCAGCCTTGTCCTCGTCAACACTCTCACCTGTGTTAACGAGAGAATCACTGACATGATGTCAGCTGGTCCTTTTGTGGCAGGGCTGAAATGCAGTGGAAATGGTTTTTTGGGGATTAAGTTCATTTTCATGGCAAAGAGGAACTTTGCAATTAATCTGATCACACATTCTGGAGTATATGCAAATTGCCATCATCAAAACTGAGGCAGCAGACTTTGTGAAAATTAGTATTTGTGTCATTCTCAAAACTTTTGACCACGACTAACTTTTTTGCGGTGTGAGGACAGCACCTCTCCTGTCGCTGCCTTTATAGAACTGACCATGATTTTCATAAATCAATCTAAAGATGTTTAGGTGAATTTGCATATTTTTGCATATATTTGCATCGACTGTCCGTAATACAAATGTCATGATTATTTTATTGGGTAGGGTCCCTATTGAGCTGTGACAACTCATTGTAGGTAGCATCATTGACCACAAGAGGGACCCAAATAACCTCTTTGCGGTCTGACTGCACTAAATGTATTTTGCTTCAGGCATAAACTATAGTTTAGTGGCTATGGACCCAAAGCAACCACCTGGGTCATTTCTACTTTGCGGTGCCTTTCGGAACTTGTACATTTTTTGGGAGAAAGAATACATTTATTTTTAAGTATATACTATCAGAAAAAGCACATCTGACTTTCAGAAAAACATATTGGTCATGCTCAGGCACTTCATGTTTTTGTGTCCATTTTACAACCTGTTAGGTGCATAATCCTAACAGGGTGGACATTTTGAGCCTAAATTGGCCATAGCTCTGTGAGCGAGCAAGATTGAGCTAACATAATGGTGAACACTTGAACAGGATTTTAACTGCTCCCTCAAACATATTTTGAGATTTGGTAAAACATATATTTTTTTATAATTTAGCCTAACAGGGTTGTAGTTTGTGAGTGGGACATACAGACTAACAACATGGAACATTGATCAAACTGATTCTATTTATTATTTCCACCAGATAACTTCTGATGCTTCCTGTGTCCTTGTAGGAAGCGGTTGTTTTCTTTAAATGGAGAATTACAGCAAACTAACAGGGTGGAAAGTGATATCGGGGACACAGAAAATCTGAAAGAAAATAAATTCAATAATTATTTTTTATTTATTTATTGATGAGAGAATTTAACTACGAAGTTGAATAATAACTCCTGGGGCCATGGCAAAAACGCATACATCCACAAAAAAAAAAAGTGTTACAAATGCATAAAATCCCTCTTTCAAGATCCATATTTTTGTGTTTTTAAGGTAAAGGACACTTTTTTATATTTACTGACTTTATATTTAAAGCCTTTTGGAATCCACATTTTACACTAAATAAGAAGTTATATTTCCTGGGGACAGAAAAGGCTCCACATTATAGGAATGACCCACCTAACGACCTGATCATGTAGTGGTTATTGACCCCAAAGCCACCACCTAACTGCCTGATCAGAGTGAAAAGGTTAATTTGTTGTATTTGAAAAATATATATAAATAAATATCAGTCATTATTTAAAGTACAAACCTCTTAATGTACCTTGTCATGGTTCTTCTATGCTCTATACATGCTCTGCAAATTAGGAAACATAATTTAGATGTGTGCGTTTCTAGATCATTCAATGTAAATTATGTTTTTATTCATATAAAATTAATGTTGCCTTCTTTTAGGATTATACATCTCTTCAGGGCCCCATGTCAGGAGGACTACATAACCCAAACGTTAGCATGTGGAAACGGTGCCAGGGAAACTAAATCAAAGCATGGATTGCTGTCATACCTTGTCCCTAGGCTGCTTACAGGGTAAGGAAACCAATGTGTAATTTTACAACTGTCCCTTTAACACTTTCCTAAGTGTTATGTGAGAATCACAGCACCTGCTTTGTCATACTGGATCTTAGGTAAAGTTGGTGTAATTTTTCCACTGTTTTATTTTGAATTTGTTAAATTTACAACGACATGGGTTTTGTAGCTATAGCTCTGTAGCTCAGCTGGTAGAGCATGGCGCTTGTAACGCCAAGGTAGTGGGTTCGATCCCCGGGACCACCCATACACAAAAAAAAATTATGCACGCATGACTGTAAGTCGCTTTGGATAAAAGCATCTGCTAAATGGCATATTATATGAAATATTTTATGCATTATTTAATTTCTTGGACACAACATATTTACATTTACATCATTTACATATCAGATCAACCATACACCAACCAGTGCTTCACCGGCACAGGAAGAGCCAAGCGGTCAACACAAAAAAAGCAGTTTCACTGAAACACATTTTCCGTTCCGCCCACTTGCACTTTGGCACACCAGGCCAAATAGGATGTTTCATAATTGCTCTGCATTTTCTGGATTGGATTTGACTGACAAACGTCACTGTTTACACCATTCTCCATCCACGTGCTTGATGGATTACTTCCTGTCTCACTGCTAAGGACTTAGAATGAGAGTATAGTTTTTTTCAACTGTAAGCTGTAGCTTATCTATTTGCTGAATAGAGTATAAATTAAGAATTAAGAAAAGAGGCGATAAAAAGTAGAGCAAAAATGAATGTAATCATCAGCAACAACACATGAAAATCAAAAGACGAAGCAGGTGACAAGATTGACGGGAGCAGCGTGGTACTCAACTTTGGATCTGGTGATCGGTTATTTGGCAAGTGAAGGGCCCCCCCAAGACGGAGAAAAGCTTAGGGCTATTCAAGTTTACCAGGATGCCATTCGGCCTATCCCGTGCCCAAGCAACATTCCAACAGATGACGCAACACTGTCTAGGGTTGCTGAGCAAGTCAATACACCTCTATTGATATACAGTGAGCTCCAAAAGTATTGGGACAGTAACACATGTTTTGTTGTTTTGGCTCTGTACACTTTTGATTTGAAATATTACAATGGTTATGAGGTTAAAGTGCAGACTGTCAGCTTTAATTTGAGGGTATTTTTTTATCCATATCGGATTAACTGTTTTTGTACATAGTCCCCCCATTTTAGGGGACCAAAAGTATTGGGACAAATTCACTTACAGTGCATTCGGAAAGTATTCAGACCCCTTGACATTTTCCACATTTTACTACGTTACAGCCTTATTATAAAACTGATTAAATAAAAAAAATCCTCATCAATCTACACACAGTACCCCATAGTGACAAAGTGAAAACAAGGTTTTGCACATTTATTTAAAAAATCTACAACGGAAAGACCTTATTTACATAACTATTCAGACCCTTTGCTTTGAGACTCGAAATTGAGCTTAGGTGCATCCTGTTTCCATTGATCATCCTTGAGATGTTTCTAAAACTTGATTGGAGTCCACCTGTGGTAAATTCAATTGATTGGACATGATTTGGAAAGGCACACACCTGTCTATATAAGGTCCCACAGTTGACAGCGCATGTCAGCAAAAACCAAGCCATGAGGTCGAAGGAATGGTCTGTAGAGCTCCGAGACAGGATTGTGTCGAGGCGGATCTGGGGAAGGGTACCAACACATTTCTACAGCATTGAAGGTCCCCAAGAACACAGTGGCCTCCATCATTCTTAAATGGAAGAAGTTTGGAACCACCAAGACTCTTCCTAGAGCTGGCCGCCCGGCCAAACAGCAATCGGGGGAGAAGGGCCTTGGTCAGGGAGGTGACCAAGAACCCGATGGTCACTCTGACAGAGCTCCAGAGTTCCTCTGTAGAGATGGGAGAACCTTCCAGAAGGTCAACCATCTCTGCAGCACTCCACCAATCAGCAATCAGGCCTTTATGGTAGAGTGGCCAGACGGAAGCCACTCCTCAGTAAAAGGCACATGACAGCCCGCTTGGAGTTTGCCAAAAGGCACCTAAAGACTCTCAGACCACGAGAAACAAGATTCTCTGGTCTGATGAAACCAAGACTGAACTCTTTGGCGTCACGTCTGGAGGAAACCTGGCACCATCCCTACGGTGAAGCATGGTGGTGGCAGCATCATGCTGTGGGGATGTTTTTCAGCGGCAGGGACTGGGAGACTGGTCAGGATCGAGGGAAAGATGAACGGAGCAAAGTACAGCGAGCTCCTTGATGAAAACCTGCTCCAGAGTGCTCAAGACCTCAGACTGGGGTGAAGGTTCACCTTACAACAAGACAATGACCCTAAGCACACAGCCAAGACAACGCAGGAGTGGCTTCCGGACAAGTCTCTGAATGTCCTTGAGTGGCCCAGCCAGAGCCCGGACTTGAACCCACTCGAACATCTCTGGAGAGACCTGAAAATAGCTGTGCAGTGACGCTCCCCATCCAACCTGACAGAGCTTGAGAGGATCTGCAGAGAAGAATGGGAGAAACTCCCCAAATACAGGTGTGCCAAGCTTGTAGCGTCATACCCAAGAAGACTCCATGCTGTATTCGCTGCCAAAGCTGCTTCAACAAAGTACTGAGTAAAGGGTCTGAATACTTCTGTAAATGATATTTCTGGTTTTTTTAAAAATACATTTGCAAACATTTCTAAAAACATGTTTTCACTTTATCATTATGGGGTATTGTGTGTAGATGGATGTAACACAACAAAATGTGGAATAAATCAAGGGGTATGAATACTTTCTGAAGACACTGTATGTAGTAGTGCTTCTGCAGTTGTTGTAGGCTACAGTGCGTCTCTACACTTGATCATGGTTTTGGACAAGCCAACACTAAGACTCCAGTGCCTTCAGTGTCAGTTATGGTGAACACGTAGAAAAATACCAAAAGGGATAAATTGTTTCTACTCTAATCTGTGACTTTTACTGTCAACGGTGCAGGACGTATTAAAACATGCACTCTACTTAGAGCGGATCAGCTCCACCGCTTCATTTCCCCGGCTAAAAGTAACATAAGGAACGCTCAGTAAATAACAAACAAACCAAGCATTTTCATCTGTTAATATCCCAAAGCAGAGTCTCCCTCATTGTCCAAACGTCATCATGTTAGGAGTAATGCCACCGGAAAATCCCCACTTTATTTTTTCCTTTTTTAATGGTTCACTCCTATTTGACTATAGTCTTTCCAAGATTTGCCAGAGTGAACACAGATTAGGATTAAATCACAGGAAATTGACCATATTTATGCACTTTATATATTTATTTATTTTACATTTTGTTGTCCCAAAGTGAACCTTGAATTTACATTGGGCTAGGGGGATTGAAAGGTTATACAGTATATTGTATATTGCAATTAGTTAATTAGTTAACAAATAATGGTAAAATGCTATACAATTTCCTGGGGCATAAATAACCACAAAAAAATATTATTCAGAGGTGGTCATAGATAATTATGGAATTGTCTACTCATCAGATTTTGAGACTCACCTGCAGCATTTAGAGAATGTTTTTCAGACATGAAGTTGTAGCATCAGAAACCTTCTGCAAAGCGAAGAGCAGAGAGGATAAATTAAATGAAGTTTCAAAAGGCTTGGTGACCTGCACATGGTCAATGTATGGCAAACAAGAATAGCATCTTCCCAGAGCATGATATCCATTACCACCGCAGAAGAATCATTTTGTGGTTCGTTATAGGTACTAATTTACAGTGGGGAAAAAAAGTATTTAGTCAGCCACCAATTGTGCAAGTTCTCCCACTTAAAAAGATGAGAGAGGCCTGTAATTTTCATCATAGGTACACGTCAACTATGACAGACAAATTGAGAAGATAAAAATCGTGAAAATCACATTGTAGGATTTTTAATGAATTTATTTGCAAATTATGGTGGAAAATAAGTATTTGGTCACCTACAAACAAGCAAGATTTCTGTCTCTCACAGACCTGTAACTTCTTCTTTAAGAGGCTCCTCTGTCCTCCACTCGTTACCTGTATTAATGGCACCTGTTTGAACTTGTTATCAGTATAAAAGACACCTGTCCACAACCTCAAACAGTCACACTCCAAACTCCACTATGGCCAAAACCAAAGAGCTGTCAAAGGACACCAGAAACAAAATTGTAGACCTGCACCAGGCTGGGAAGACTGAATCTGCAATAGGTAAGCAGCTTGGTTTGAAAAAATCAACTGTGGGAGCAATTATTAGGAAATGGAAGACATACAAGACCACTGATAATCTCCCTCGATCTGGGGCTCCACGCAAGATCTCACCCCGTGGGGTCAAAATGATCACAAGAACGGTGAGCAAAAATCCCAGAACCACACGGGGGGACCTAGTGAATGACCTGCAGAGAGCTGGGACCAAAGTAACAAAGCCTACCATCAGTAACACACTACGCCGCCAGGGACTCAAATCCTGCAGTGCCAGACGTGTCCCCCTGCTTAAGCCAGTACATGTCCAGGCCCGTCTGAAGTTTGCTAGAGTGCATTTGGATGATCCAGAAGAGGATTGTGAGAATGTCATATGGTCAGATGAAACCAAAATATAACTTTTTGGTAAAAACTCAACTCGTCGTGTTTGGAGGACAAAGAATGCCGAGTTGCATCCAAAGAACACCATACCTACTGTGAAGCATGGGGGTGGAAACATCATGCTTTGGGGCTGTTTTTCTGCAAAGGGACCAGGACGACTGATCCGTGTAAAGGAAAGAATGAATGGGGCCATGTATCGTGAGATTTTGAGTGAAAACCTCCTTCCATCAGCAAGGGCATTGAAGATGAAACGTGGCTGGGTCTTTCAGCATGACAATGATCCCAAACACACCGCCCGGGCAACGAAGGAGTGGCTTCGTAAGAAGCATTTCAAGGTCCTGGAGTGGCCTACCAGTCTCCAGATCTCAACCCCATAGAAAATCTTTGGAGGGAGTTGAAAGTCCGTGTTGCCCAGCGACAGCCCTAAAACATCACTGCTCTAGAGGAGATCTGCATGGAGGAATGGGCCAAAATACCAGCAACAGTGTGTGAAAACCTTGTGAAGACTTACAGAAAACGTTTGACCTGTGTCATTGCCAACAAAGGGTATATAACAAAGTATTGACAAACTTTTGTTATTGACCAAATACTTATTTTCCACCATAATTTGCAAATAAATTCATTAAAAATCCTACAATGTGATTTTCTGGATTTTTTTCCCCCTCATTTTATCTGTCATAGTTGACGTGTACCTATGATGAAAATTACAGGCCTCTCTCATCTTTTTAAGTGGGAGAACTTGCACAATTGGTGGCTGACTAAATACTTTTTTTCCCCCACTGTATGCCCCAGGAAATTGTATAGCATTTTACCATCATTTCTGAACTAATTAATGTTGCAATATGCAATATACAATGCTACAATCCCCATAGCCCAATGTAAATTAAAGGTTCACATTGGGACAGCAACATTTACAAAGCGCATAAATATGGTCCATTTCCTGTGATTTAATCCTAATCTGTGGACACTCTGGCAAATCTTGGAAAGACTAGAGTCAGATAGGAGTGAACCATTTACAGAAAAAAACCAATGAGATTAGAAGCTAGACTAGTGGGGATTTTCCGGTGGCATTACTCCTAACATGATGACGTTTGGACAATGAGGCATACTCTGCTTTGGGATATTAACAGATGAAAAATGCTTGGTTTGTTTTGTTATTTACTGAGCGTTCCTTATGTTACTTTTAGCCGGGGAAATGAAGCGGTGGAGCTGATCCGCTCTAAGTAGAGTGCATGTTTTAATACGTCCTGCCCCGTTGACAGTAAAAGTCACAGATTAGAGTAGAAACAATTTATCCCTTTTGGTATTTTTCTACGTGTTCACCATAACTGACCCCGAAGGCACTGGAGTCTTATTGTTGGCTTGTCCAAAACCATGATCAAGTGTAGAGACGCACTGTAGCCTACAACAACTGCAGAAGCACTACTACATGTACCTAAGGCACTGCATCGCAGTGCTAGCTGTGCCACTAGAGATCCTGGTTCGAATCCAGGCTCTGTCGTAGCCAGCCGCGACCGGGTGACCCATGGGGCGGCGCACAATTGGCCCAGCGTCGTCCAGGGTAGGGGAGGGAATGGCTGACAGGGATGTAGCTCAGTTGGTAGAGCAGGATTGTGGGTTCGATTCCCACGGGGGGTATAAAAAAAATATATATAATGTATGCACTCACTAACTGTAAGTCGCTCTGGATAAGAGCGTCTGCTAAATGACGTAAATGTAAAATGTAAATGTACATACAGTGTCTTCAGAAAGTATTCATACCCCTTGACTTATTCCACATTTTGTTGTGTTACATCACAAAGTGAAAACATGTTTTTAGAGATGTTTGCAAATTTATTGAAAATGAAATGCAGAATTATCTAATTTAAGTATTCTCACCCCTGAGTCAATACTTTGTAGAAACACCATTGGCGGCGATTAGTCTTTCTGGGACTTCCATGCACGTAGGGCAGAAGAGTTCATCCTCTCGCTTTGTGCTCACTCTGAAATATCTTTGGCCGCTGTTTAAACCCCCACACCAGTAGAAATCCACTTTTTTTTGCCGAAAGACGATGGCCAGAGCTTACCCCATGATGTTGCCCAATGATTTATGTCAATAAGTCATGTTTTTGTCAAAGTACGATGTACACTGAGTGTACAAAACATTAAGAACACCTGCTCTTTCCATGACATAGACTGACCAGGTGAATCCAGTTGAAAGCTTTGATCCCTTATTGATGTCACTTGTTAAATCCACTTCAATCAGTGTAGATGAAAGGGAGGAGACGGGTTAATGAAGGATTTTTAAGCCTTGAGACAATTGAGACTGATTGTGTATATGTGCCATTCAGAGGGAAAACCAATATTGGGAAAGTCTTTGGTATAATCAGTGTATATGTGTGTGTGTGTATATATATATATATATATATATATATATATATATATATATATATACATACATACATACATACATACATACAGTACCAGTCAAAAGTTTGGACACACCTACTCATTCAGGGGTTTTTCTTTATTTTAAATATTTTCTACATTGTAGAATAATAGTGAAGACATCAAAACTATGAAATAACACATGGAATCATGTAGTAACCAAAAAAGTGTTAAACAAATAAAAATATATTTTATATTTTAGTTTCTTCAAAGTAGCCACCCTTTGCCTTGATGACAGCTTTGCACACTCTTGGCATTCTCTCAATCAGCTTCACCTGGAATGCTTTTCCAACAGTCTTGAAGGAGTTCCCACATATGCTGAGCACTTGTTGGCTGCTTTTCCTTCACTCTCTGGTCCAACTCATCCCAAACCATCTCAATTGGGTTGAGGTCGGGTGATTGTGGAGGCCAGGTCATCTGATGCAGCACTCCATCACTCTCCTTCTTGGTTAAATAGCCCTTACACAGCCTGGAGGTGTGTTGGGTCATTGTCCTGTTGAAAAACAAATGATAGTCCCACTAAGTGCAAACCAGATGTAATGGCGTATCGCTGCAGAATGCTGTGGTAGCCATGCTAGTTAAGTGTGCCTTGAATTCTAAATAAATCACAGAGGGTCACCAGCAAAGCACCCCCACACCATCACTCCTCCTCCTCCATGCTTCACGGTGGGAACCACACATGCCGATCATCCGTTCACCTACTGCGTCTCACAAAGACACGGCGGTTGGAACCAAAAATCTCAAATTTGGATCATCAGACCAAAGGACAGATTTCCACCGGTCTAATGTTCATTGCTCATGTGTCTTGGCCCAAGCAAGTCTCTTCTTCTTATTGGTGTCCTTTAGTAGTGGTTTCTTTGCAGCAATTGGACCATGAAGGCCTGATTCATGCAGTCTCCTCTGAACAGTTGTGTTGAGATGTGTCTGTTACTTGAACTCTGTGAAGCTTTTATTTGGGCTGCAATTTCTGAGGCTGGTAACTCCAATGAACTTATCCTCTGCAGAAGAAGTAACTCTGGGTCTTCCATTTCTGTGGCGGTCCTCATGAGAGCCAGTTTCATCATAGCGCTTGATGGTTTTTGCGACTGCACTTTAAGAAACATTCAAAGTTCTTGGAATGTTAGGTATTGACTGACCTTTATGTCTTAAAGTAATGATGGACTGTTGATTCTCTTTGGTTATTTGAGCTGTTTTTGCCATAATATGGACTTGCTTGGCTGGTTGAGAGAATGCGAAGAGTGCGCAAAGCAACCATCAAGGCAAATGGTGGCCATTTTTGAAGAATCTCAAATATAAAATATACAGTGAGGGAAAAAAGTATTTGATCCCCTGCTGATTTTGTACGTTTTCCCACTGACAAAGAAATGATCAGTCTATAATTTTAATGGTAGGTTTATTTGAACAGTGAGAGACAGAATAACAACAAAAAAATCCAGAAAAACGCATGTCAAAAATGTTATAAATTGATTTGCATTTTAATGAGGGAAATAAGTATTTGACCCCTCTGCAAAACATGACTTAGTACTTGGTGGCAAAACCCTTGTTGGCAATCACAGAGGTCAGACGTTTCTTGTAGTTGGCCACCAGGTTTGCACACATCTCAGGAGGGATTTAGTCCCACTCCTCTTTGCAGATCTTCTCCAAGTCATTAAGGTTTCGATGCTGATGTTTGGCAACTCGAACCTTCAGCTCCCTCCACAGATTTTCTATGGGATTAAGGTCTGGAGACTGGCTAGGCCACTCCAGGACCTTAATGTGCTTCTTCTTGAGCCACTCCTTTGTTGCCTTGGCTGTGTGTTTTGGGTCATTGTCATGCTGGAATACCCATCCACGACCCATTTTCAATGCCCTGGTTGAGGGAAGGAGGTTGTCACCCAAGATTTTACTGTACATTGCCCCATCCATCGTCCCTTTGATGCGGTGAAGTTGTCCTGTCCCCTTAGCAGAAAAACACACCCAAAGCATAATATTTCCACCTCCATGTTTGACAGTGGGGATGGTGTTCTTGGGGTCATAGGCAGCATTACTCCTTCTCCAAACACGGCGAGTTGAGTTGATGCCAAAGCTCCTTTTTGGTCTCATCTGACCACAACACTTTCACCCAGTTCTCATCTGAATCATTCAGATGTTCATTGGCAAACTTCAGACGGGCATGTATATGTGCTTTCTTGAGCAGGGGGACCTTGCGGGCGCTGCAGGATTTCAGTCCTTCACGGCGTAGTGTGTTACCAATTGTTTTCTTGGTGACTATGGTCCCAGCTGCCTTGAGATCATTGACAAAATCCTCCCGTGTAGTTCTGGGCTGATTCCTCACCGTTCTCATGATCATTGCAACTCCACGAGGTGAGATCTTGCATGGAGCCCCAGGCCGAGGGAGATTGACAGGTCTTTTGTGTTTCTTCCATTTGCGAATAATCGCACCAACTGTTGTCACCTTCTCACCAAGCTGCTTCTTGATGGTCTTGTAGCCCATTCCAGCCTTGTGTAGGTCTACAATCTTGTCCCTGACATCCTTGGAGAGCTCTTTGGTCTTGGCCATGGTGGAGAGTTTGGAATCTGATTGATTGATTGCTTCTGTGGACAGGTGTCTTTTATACAGGTAACAAACTGAGATTAGGAGCACTCCCTTTAAGAGTGTGCTCCTAATCTCAGCTCGTTACCTGTATAAAAGACACCTGGGAGCCAGAAATCTTTCTGATTGAGAGGGGGTCAAATACTTATTTCCCTCATTAAAATGCAAATCAATTTATAACATTTTTGACATGCGTTTTTCTGGATTTTTGTTGTTGTTATTCTGTCTCTCACTGTTCAAATTAACCTACCATTAAAATTATAGACTGATCATTTCTTTGTCAGTGGGCAAACGTACAAAATCAGCAGGGGATCAAATACTTGTTTCCCTAAATGTAAATCTAAATGTAAGTTGTTCCAGTCTTGTAAAGGCTTTTGCAAATATCCTTTTCCTTTTCTTGTTACCTCCTGTGAAGTTACGTAAAAAGGAGTCAACAGAAGTCTATTTTCAATTCACTATTCTGCTTTTAATATGATTATCAGGGAGGTGAGATGTTTTCATTATTTGCACATTTATTGAAAATGAAATACATAAGTATCTAATTTACACAAGTATTCATATCCCTGAGTCAATACTTTGTAGAAGCACCTTTGGCAGTGATTACAGCGGTGAGTCTTTCTGGGTAAGTCTCTAAGAGATTTCCACACCTGGATTGTGCAACATTTGCCCATTATTATTTTCAAAATTCTTCAAACTCTGTCAAATTGGTTGTTGATCATTGCTAGACAACCATTTTCAGGTCTTGCCATACATTTTCAATTAGAATTAAGTAAAACTGTAACTCGGCCACTCAGGAACATTCACTGTTGTCTTGGTAAGCAACTCCAGTGTAGATTTGGCTTTGTGTTTTAGGTTATTGTCCTGCTGAAAAGTGAATTCATCTCCCAGTGTCTGGTGGAAAGCAGACTGAACCAGGTTTTCCTCTAGGATTTTGCATGTGCTTAGCTTACTGAGTACCACTCTCCATATTTTCCCAGGGGCTGGGAAACTGGTCAGAATTGAAGGAATGATGGATGGCGCTAAATACAGGGAAATTCTTGAGGGAAACCTGTTTCAGTCTTCCAGAGATTTGAGACTGGGATGGAGGTTCACCTTCCAGTAGGACAATGACCCTAAGCATGCTGCTAAAGCAACACTCGAGTGGTTTAAGGGGAAACATTTAAATGTCTTGGAATGGCCTAGTCAAAGCCCAGACCTCAATCCAAATGAGAATCTGTGGTATGACTTAAAGATTGCTGTACACCAGCGGCACCCATCCAACTCGAAGGAGCTGGAGCAGTTTTGCCTTGAAGAATGGGCAAAAATCCCAGTGGCTAGATGTGCCAAGCTTATAGAGACATACCCCAAGAGACTTGCAGCTGTAATTGCTGTAAAAGGTGTCTCTACAAAGCATTGACTTTGGAGGGCTGAATAGTTATGCACGCTCAAGTTTTCTGGGTTTTTTTTGTCTTATTTTTTGCATCTTCAAAGTGGTAGGCATGTTGTGTAAATCAAATGATACAACCCCCCCCCCAACAAATCCATTTTAATTCCAGGTTGTAAGGCAACAAAATAGGAAAAATGCCAAGGGGGGTGAATACTTTCGCAAGCCACTGTAGGTTTTTGTTTCTTGTTCTCTGGTGATACAAACAAGCCATACACAGATTTCCTGAAATCCATAACAGGTTTAGAACAAACGTTCCTAGCAACGTCGCTGCCTTCCCCTTGTGGATCTGAATGTGCCAGTCGAACAAAAAGGCCCAGTGTCTAAAGGCCTCATTGTATTGCATCACACTTGGACTGACACTGGAGTTGTTCTAGCTCTCATCATTCCCTGGGGGATGAGACAAATGTACAAAGCAGTATTCTGCTTTCCCATCAGCAGCCACTAATGAGACACTAGTTAGGATAGAAGTTGATAGAAGTGGGGAGCTACGTCAGAAGTCTCAGAGCTCTAATGAGCCGTGTTTTGCTTTAAGTCTACTAGTGTCTCCTGGCTACAGCTCATCCCGCTGCAGCCTGTCCTTGTGTGCCCACCCTGAGCAGGTCGCCTGCCAAGAGAGACAGCCTGTGGGAGGAGAACATGTCATCTCTTTTAGAAAACAGGCCTTGGGTAACAAACATGACCAGCTGCCATCCAGACAGACAGACAGATGGATAGGCAGCCAGACAGACAGGCATTTCAATTCAGTGATAGTGTTTATGATTTGAATTCATTAATTTCGTGTCAGGTTGACTCCATAACAAACTGTGACTCCAGGCAAAGAACGATGTCTATTGTATTTTATTATGGATAGTGATATCCAAAAGAGCTCCGTTGTCCCGTCCACTCTTCTTCTTCCCTTATAATAACAGAGGACGGCAAATAACAACTTAACCTGATTGGTTATATCTTGGTCCAAGTTGTCATCTGCAATGACCCCGTGGTTCAGTGTGGACAAGGTACTACCCACGGGACGGCGCACAATTGGCCCAGCGTCGTCCAGGGTAGGGGAGGGAATGGCCGGCAGGGATGTAGCTCAGTTGGTAGAGCATGGCGTTTGCAACGCCAGGGATGCGGGTTCGATTCCCACGGGGGGCCAGTATGAAAAATAAAAAAATAACGTATGCACTCACTAACTGTAAGTCGCTCTGGATAAGAGCGTCTGCTAAATGACAAAAATGTAAACGTAAATGTACTAAATGAACCCACAGTGCATCCCAGTGCACCTCTCTCTCTCTCTCTCTCTCTCTCTCTCTCTCTCTCTGTCTCTGTCTCTCTCTCTCTCTGTCTCTCTCTGCCTCTCTCTCCCTGTCTGTCTGTCTGTCTGTCTCTCTCTCTCTCTCTCTGTCTCTGTCTCTCTCTGTCTCTCTCTGTCTCTCTCTCTCCCTCTCCCTCTCTCTCTCTCTCTCTCTCTCTCTCTCTCTCTCTCTCTCTCTCTCTCTCTCTCTCTCTCTCTCTCTCTCTCTCTCTCTCTGTCTCTCTCTCTCTCTCTCTCTCTCTGTCTCTCTCTCTGTCTCTCTCTCTCTCTGAACTCTACGGGGCTTCCTGAGGCTTCCTCTGGACTGGGCTTCAGGCCATATGGGGTTCACCTCTAAACTATCAAACTCACTGTCCCCTGACCTCTCTTGGTTAATTGACTCGACTGGATTGTCTGAATGAAATAAAGTGGATTTAACTTAATTGGAAAGCACTTCCAAAATGTTTCGCAACCAAGTGACCCTGAAGAAAAGGCTGATTATCTCGCCATGCCACGTTCACATCTGCCAAATCCCACACAGAAAATAAATGTGCTTTTGAAGAAAGTTGTTCAACTTATTAGAAAAATGGTCAGGCTATTGGGTTAAACTATTATAGATTAATCAGATGTGACTTTATGCTTCAAAGTTTGTCTTCTATACTGCCATAAATAATATCCAGACAAATGTATAGGCCCTTTTCATGTCAAAATGAAAATCACTGATAAGAAGACTACAGACTTTATTGAATTATCTTCATATATGTATTGATTTGTGATTTATGAAACCTTTGGATGAATATGTGTGGTAACCTTAACAGGTTGCGCATTTGAGTAATCACGTGTCAGTAGATACATTTAGCATGCTAGATTGACTTCCATGAACCCATAAATGTTTACTGCAGTGGGCTAAATCAGGGTCACGCAGAGTGTTTCCTGGTAGTCTTAAACAAATCTACTTTGAAACAAACGTATACACATCACACACATGGTCATGGGCTTTAAAAGAAGAAGATGTCAGATATAGAGTTGAAATGTATTCAGTTTTGAGTTTGCATCCCAATATTACACTTTATATACATAACAGAAGACTGAAATATAACAAAACCGCTTGACAAAGAAACACTGGATTTTCGTAGGGTAAAAATAATTCCAAAATTAATTCCACCCCTGAGGCCTCTAGGTCATTTGATTGCAGGAAAAGGTTACCCCAGTTCCTTGATTTTTAGAGTGTATGTACAGTGGGGAGAACAAGTATTTGATGCACTGCCGATTTTGCAGGTTTTCCTACTTACAAAGCATGTAGAGGTCTGTAATTTTTATCATAGGTACACTTCAACTGTGAGAGACGGAATCTAAAACAAAAATCCAGAAAATCACATTGTATGATTTTTAAGTAATTCATTTGCATTTTATTGCATGACATAAGTATTTGATACAGCAGAAAAGCAGAACTTAATATTTGGTACAGAAACCTTTGTTTGCAATTACAGAGATCATACGTTTCCTGTAGGTCTTGACCAGGTTTGCACACACTGCAGCAGGGATTTTGGCCCTCTCCTCCATACAGACCTTCTCCAGATCCTTCAGGTTTGTCGCTGGGCAATACGGACTTTCAGCTCCCTCTAAAGATGTTCTATTGGGTTCAGGTCTGGAGACTGGCTAGGCCACTCCAGGACCTTGAGATGCTTCTTACGGAGCCACTCCTTAGTTGCCCTGGCTGTGTGTTTCGGGTCGTTGTCATGCTGGAAGACCCAGCCACGACCCATCTTCAATGCTCTTACTGAGGGAAGGAGGTTGTTGGCCAAGATCTCGAGATACATGGCCCCATCCATCCTCCCCTCAATACGGTGCAGTCGTCCTGTCCCCTTTGCAGAAAAGCATCCCAGAAGAATGATGTTTCCATCTCCATGCTTCACGGTTGGGATGGTGTTCTTGGGGTTGTACTCATCCTTCTTCTTCCTCCAAACAAGGCGAGTGGAGTTTAGACCAAAAAGCTCTATTTTTGTCTCATCAGACCACATGACCTTCTCCCATTCCTCCTCTGGATCATCCAGATGGTAATTGGCAAACTTCAGACGGGCCTGGACATGCGCTGGCTTGAGCAGGGGGACCTTGCGTTCGCTGCAGGATTTTAATCCATGACGGCGTAGTGTGTTACTAATGGTTTTCTTTGAGACTGTGGTCCCAGCTCTCTTCAGGTCATTGACCAGGTCCTGCTGTGTAGTTCTGGGCTGATCCCTCACCTTCCTCATGATCATTGATGCCCCACGAGGTGAGATCTTGCATGGAGCCCCAGAACGAGGGTGATTGACCGTCATCTTGAACTTCTTCCATTTTCTAATAATTGCGCCAACAGTTGTTGCCTTCTCTCCAAGCTGCTTGCCTATTGTCCTGTAGCCCATCCCAGCCTTGTGCAGGTCTACAATTTTATCCCTGATGTCCTTACACTGCTCTCTGGTCTTGGCCAATGTGGAGAGGTTGGAGTCTGTTTGATTGAGTGTGTGGACAGGTGTCTTTTATACAGGTAACGAGTTCAAACAGGTGCAGTTAATACAGGTAATGAGTGGAGAACAGGAGGGCTTCTTAAAGAAAACTAACAGGTCTGTGAGAGCCGGAATTCTTACTGGTTGGTAGGTGATCAAATACTTATGTCATGCAATAATATGCAAATTAATTACTTAAAAATCATACAATGTGATTTTCTGGATTTTTGTTTTAGATTCCGTCTCTCACAGTTGAAGTGTACATATGATAAAAATGACAGACCTCTACATGCTTTGTAAGTAGGAAAACCTGCAAAATCGGCAGTGTATCAAATACTTGTTCTCCCCACTGTATACATAGTTTTACATGTAGCCATTTTAGCCAAAACTATTGCCAATCAATATATTTTTCTCTGAATACACAACATCACAATATTCAGATTTGCAGTCATAAAGAATCTCAGAGGAAAACCAACTCTTAGGCAGATAGCCCAATAGTAAACCAATACCCTGTCTTTCACACAGGTAAAAGGTCAAGCGGTACTTGATGATGATCATGATGATGACCTTTATTTAACCAATTAGGATGTTTCTGCAGCATCGCATCACTACTTAGCAGACATAAGGTCTGAAAATGACTGTCGGGAGATCCATGGAACTGTGTTTGAACGTCCACACAAATGAGAAAAACTTCTGTCTACCAACATTTTCACTGAACAACAAACTTCTGTGTAATGTCATTTGTGTAATGTCAGCCTGTTGACGTACTTCAAATTACTTTTATATTAACATTGATTGCTTGGTAAAATTGGTCAACCAAATAGCATTTGGAATTACTTAGAAGTCTCTGCCAAGGCAAACTAGTTGAAATAATTTTGGGAATTGCATGTTGAGGCCTTCATGCACAGGACCAAAGGAGCCTCAAATGTCCTCCTCCCTCACCCACAGGCCTCGAATTTCCAGGCGGCATCAGCCATGCCCCTTGTATGGCCATAAAGAAATCCATGCCTTGCGGCCAAAGTTGCCGTTATGCCCATAGGCTGAATATAATAATTATAATTCCCTTCTCCCGGCTGCCAATAGTCATGCTCCGAAGTACCTCTCACTCACGTGGCTCTCTCAGATATCTCAATCAGTCCTTCTCACATGCATCACAGCTCCGAAGTAGGCTACAAGTGAAGACAGACACATCACGGACGCAACGGCGCGTCTCCTTCTTATCGAATTCCGAGGCGCACATTGAAGATGTTAGAAGAACTGTCCACATTTTACTTTTCCTCAGCCAACAAGATGAGTAACAAACAGCAAAATCACTAGCCTATGTCACTCTCAGTGGAGGCTGGTGGGAGGAGCTCTAGGAGGTAATGTAGTACATGGAATGGAGTCAAACGTGATTTCCATATGTTTTGATACCGTTCCATTCACTCCATTTCAGCCATTACAATGAGCCTGTCCTCCTATAGCTCCTCCCACCAGCCTTCTCTGGTCAATCTACTATCCCCCCCCCCCCATAGTACAAAAGTTTAGACTACCTATTCTATTGGTCAGCTTGTCATTCTGTGCCAGAAATAAATTCCAAACTGACTCTGGGACAGTTGTGGGACGATAGATCCCAAATTCATACGACCACTCTACATTAAAAACAAATATGTAAAATAAATAAGGCTGATGCAACAGATCAGAACGTTTAGCTTAAAATGTCAATAAACTATTATTGCTTCACATTATAAGCGCAGCATTGTGCAGATGGCTGTGGGCTATATACGTGAATGTTCCAAAATAGAATTAGCGGGAAAACACTGTTCTCAAAAACGCACCGCAAATGCCAGTGGTTTCATTAGACAGAGATTAAAATATCCTTTCGAAATTTAGAAAGAAAGAAGATCTAAAGATGCAACAACTAGCATGGGTTGCTAATATGACTAGGATTGTGTCCATGGCTGCTGGACAATGAAAGAAAGTTGATTTGAAAACCAATAGAAATATCCTACTGGTTTCAATGGCATATGAGGAAGTGTTTATAAAGTAATTCCCTCAACATTCCTATGGTCTGAATTTGGCTAGGCTACTTTAAACAAGGTAAGACATGCCTCATAAAATAAAATAAAAAATAATCCAGGTTTTAAACCATTTGCGTTTATGGTTAAATAGTTTCAAAATGGTCCTCTGTAGCTCAATTGTACCTCCTGAGTGGTGCAGTGGTCTAAGGCACTGCATTGCAGTGCTAACTGTGCCACTAGAGATCCTGGTTCGAATCCAGGCTCTGTCGCAGCCGGCCGCGACCGGGAGACTCATGGGCGGCGCACAATTGGCCCAGCGTCATCCAGGGTAGGGGAGGGAATGGCCGGCAGGGATGTAGCTCAGTTGATAGAGCATGGCGTTTGCAACGCCAGGGTTGTGGGTTCGATTCCCACGGGGGCCAGTATAAAAAAAAAATATGTATTCACTAACTGTAAGTCGCTCTGGATAAGAGCGTCTGCTAAATGACTAAAATGTAAATGTAATTGGAAGAGCATGGCGCTTGTAACGCCAGGGTAGTGGGTTCGATCCCTGGGACCACCCATACGTAAAAATGTATGCGCACATGACTAAGTCGCTTTGGATAAAAGAGTCTGCTAAATGGCTTATTATTATTATTATTATTATTATTATTATTATTATTATTATTATTATATTATAAAATGTTGGCTGCCTCCGCTCAGATTGCAAGGTGGGTGATGTTGTGGTGCGGAACAGGCAACGGCCGTTCTCTCCTATCTGAACAAACAGTGCCTCCAGTATGCCGACAGAATCAAGCCTTTAAACATTAATATTATTTATTATTATATTTGTCAAACATGACTGGCGTTTAGCCTATATATATATAGAGTACCAGTCAAAAGTTTCGACACACCTACTCATTCAAGGGTTTTTCTATATTTTACATTTTTTCTACATTGTAGAATAATAGTAAAGACATAAAAACTATGAAAATAACACATATGGAATCATGTAGTAACCAAAGAAGTGTTGAACAAATCAAAATATATTTTAAATTTGAGATTCTTCAAATAGCCACCCTTTGCCTTGATGACAGCTTTGCACACTCTTGGCAGTTTGGCTACAATTTCAGGCGCATCCCTCATGTCAGCATCGGTCTGGTTATGACCAGCTGTAACCAATATGCATAGGCTATCACCTACACTTTGACATGTAGGCTAATTATTTCTGTACATTTACATACACTTGGGTTTTTCTTAACAGAATAGCTAGTGTTTTTCAGTTTTCAAATCAATTTAATTGGCTATTTTGGTTAATGGCATTGGTGCCCTAGCAGATGGCTTGGTGCCCTGGTAGATTAGGCACCTCTAGAAGACCAAATAGCCTTGCCCCTAAAATCATGGAATTCCAGGCCTGCTCACCCCCTACCTTACCACTGACCACTGTCCCCAGACCATTTGATCTGAGCTCCAGAAAGACTACCAGAAAGTACACGTGGAAGCTTTCCCTCTTCCCCCCACCAATCTTCTCTGAACCCTGTTGTCCACAGAGCTATGTGCATGCATGAGTTCTGAACGTTTGGCCACTCCTTCCCACCGTGGGTAAGCCAATTTGTCCCAACGGGGGGGTCAGCCACTCTGTCCCAACGGGGGTCAGCTAAAGTCACAGAGCCTCCGCTCACACTGGCTGTTGTTCAGCTGGTTCCGAGGAAAAACCATCAATCAGCCAGCCATCGATTCAGACAAGGGAATCCCTCTCCTCCTCTCAGCCTGTGCAGCCTCCGGTCCGTGCAGCTCCAAATGTTTGTCTGGTTGCTGGTGCTTGCCATGTGGACGGTGGTAGTGGTGATATTCTTGCGGAGCACATTGCAGACTCAGAGAGATGGCCTGTAGGGGGAGGTATTGCTCTACTGGGGAGAGAGCCGGGGAGCAAGGGGAGAGGGGGAGGAGGGGAGGGAGGGAGAGGGGGAGGATGTGACTGAGGAGGAGAGTGCAGTTGAGGTGAGCGAAGGGGTGGCAGGCTTAAGCCCAAGAACAGTAATCTAAGCAGCTGCCGCAGAACAAGTCCGTCACCAAAGCACGTCTTTCTGTCTGACTCTCTCTCTCTCTCCCTCCCTCTCGCTCTCTCTGTCACGGTCGCTCACGATGATTGGGGATTTTCAGTCTCCCCGTTTGACACAAGCATGTTTCAATTCACCTGAAAATACATTTTATGATATGAGCAAAATTAACAGTAAGCCGTTACGTTCTTTAAGCCTTTCTGCTTTCTATGGAAAGGAGGGTTTGTCTGATGCCTTGTTGTGTGTATCGAAGGTTGGAAAGACTTAACAAGATTTGTCTGAATACATGCAAGTTACACTTTATTTGATTGTTGTGTTTAAAATCCACCATGTAGCCAGTATCTTCTTGCTGTTTGTCCTGTAGGCATCAAAGTCATGCCACAAATTATATGAGGCTTACAGAGTTATCAGAGACTGAGTTCTACAGTGAACAAAAAAATGCTCATCATCAGTGTATTCAAATACAGTTATAGCAATGTAATTATTGAACAACTAACAAGCATCTTGATCTGTCAGAATAAGACACACTCTTAAAAACAGAGAAACGACTGACCCACAAAGCTAAACACAAACTTGGTTGCGACGGAAGGAAATCAGATTATCTGAACATTTGGCACCAAAAGGGAAGTCATCTGTACAATCATTAACAAAGTGCATTCCAATTGTTGTTTCCAGAAAATGTTGTTTATTAATGCGTCACTCCCAATGACGCCAATGGGCCGTGGCTTAGCCTTGATGCTAATTCTCATTTCAAAACCACGTCATGGGAATAATGTTTTTCCAACATTGAACTGAGTTCCCTGACAACTGTCACTGCAAGCAAGTGGCAATGCAGAATGTTCTAATTGAACAACTACGCACAAACCAGATTGTGCCCGAGTATCTTCCAGATGGCATTTACCTAAGAACTAAACATATTGGGTCATTATCCCACTCTGAAATGAAAGGTTATGCATGCACTTTATGGCAGAAGTATTGACTTAAAAATGGGACAAACATTCATTCCAAATTATTACCATTCCAGATATCAACTGATTTTCAGTATACTGTGCATTGTGTCCATTTTTCCCCAACAGACTTGCCAATGTCAATCAATTTATTATTTGTATGATTTCAATAAGGGTTTTGTTTTGAGTTATACATGAGCAAAAGCCTTGTGTACTTGTATTGCCATTTGAGTTAACCAAAGTTACTCTTTAAGGACAGTCCTGCTAACTAACATTACCTCAACGATACACAAACATATTAGTCATTAAAGAAAACGATTAGATACAGGAAGCAAACATTGTTTAAATATATACATTAGGCACATTCTAATGTCATGTGTAAACACAAAGTAATCAGTGGGGGGCATCTCAATACTCTTCACGTCTCCTTTCCTACATCTGCACTGATGTGAAGTAACTTGAATGTGGTGAGAGCAAATTTCTGGTGAGATCCCCATTACTTTATTCTACGTTGTATTCTCAGAGCTATGCAGATGTAGGAGAGGAGACGAGGAGAGGAGGCCAATTAATAGTATTGGAGATGCCCCCAGTAAGTTGATCTGAACCGTTTTCCACGACACCAGGTGTAGGTACACATTTTGGGCCCTGGTGTACAGAACCTAATGCTTATAACGCCGTTTCACATTTGGATGGAGCTCACGAAGCGGCATCCACAACATGACAAGACTTGGTCGTTTTTGGATTGGTTGCCTTGGTAACATAAGTGTAGACGCCTCTCTGAGAGTGGAGAGAATGAATCAGATCTAGACTCAGACCAATCAGATTTCAAAGATCTGATAGATAGAATACAAATGAGGACCCTACATAATAACTTTATAACCCAATGCATAAGCAATGCTTAGTATATTAATAAGCACTACATAGACAGTCATAGAGACTCACCTTTTAGAAATTAATTTACACCTTCTATAAACATTTGGCTACATATAAGGCATTACAACAGTTTGCATCATAAGGTTGTATGCTGCCTGCTTACAAAGTGTTATAGATGTTCATGAGCAGGTATTAGTGCCTATGTGCATGATATTGTATTATGCATAAGTCATTATAAATGTGCTTATTACGCATAATGAAGAGGGTATTCAAGGAAGTGTTACCAATGTATGCAGTGTATAAAGTTACATTAGTATAAAGTAACAACAGTTCTTTGTTTTACACAGATACTATTTTATTTTATTTGACTTCACTTAGACAATACCTTTGATGATACAGTGGTAGCAATACAAGGTTATAACATTTACAGAAAAGACAGAAATGCCAGTGATGGAGGTGTTGCTGTTTATATTCAGAACCACATTCCTGTAAAGATTAGAGAGGATCTCATGTTAAATACTATTGAAGTAATATGGCTACAGGTTCATCTGCCTCACCTAATGCCCATTCTTGTGGGAAGCTGCTATAGATACAGTCAGTATCTGGATAACATGTGAAATGCTTGATAATGTATGTGATATCAACAGAGAGGTATATTTTCTGGGTGATTTTAAATATTGACTAGCATTCATCAAGCTGCTCACTCAGAAAAAAGCTTCAAACTGTAACCTGTGCCTGCAACCTGGTTCAGGTTATCAGTCATCCTACCAGGGTAGTTACAAACAGCACAGAAATGAAATCATCAACATGTATTTATCACAACTTTACTAATGCTGCAGAAATGTGCTTGAAAGCAGTATCCAGATCCATCGGATGTAGTGATCACAATATAGTAGCCATATCTAGGAAAACCAAAGTTCCAAAGCCTGGGCCTAATATTGTGTATAAGAGGTCATACAATAAGTTTTGTAGTGATTCCTATGTTGTTGATGTAAAGAATATTTGTTGGTCCGTGGTGTGTAATAAGGAGCAAACAGACGTTGACCTTGACACATTTATGAAATTGCTTATCCCAGTTACTAATAAGCATGCACCCATTAAGAAAATAACTGTAAAAACTGTAAAATCCCAGTGGATTGATAAGGAATTGAACAATTGTATGGTTGAGAGGGATGAGGCAAAAGGAATGGCAAATAAGTCTGGCTGCACAACTGATTTGCAAACGTATTGCAAATTGAGAAATCATGTGACTAAACTACAACTTCAATTACATTTTTGGAAAAAAGGCAAACTCAGCTCCATCATTCATTGAATCAGATGGCTCATTTATTACAAAACTGACTGATATTGCCAACTACTTTAATTATTTTTTAATTGGCAAGATTAGCTAACTTAGGCGTGACATGCCAGCAACAAACGCTGACACTACACATCCAAGTATATCTGACCAAATTATGAAAGACAATTTTATTTTGAATTCCGTAAAGTGAGTGTGGAAGAGGGGAAAAATTGATTGTTGTCTATCAACAATGACAAGCCACTGGGGTCTGACAACTGGGATGGAAAATTACTGAGGACAATAGCAGACGATATTGCCACTCCTATTTGCCATATCTTCAATTTAAGCCAACTAGAAAGTGTGTGCCCTCAGGCCTGGAGGGAAGTAAAAGTAATTCCGCTACCTAAGAATAGTAAAGCCCCCTTTACTGGCTCAAATAGCCAACCAATCAACCTGTTACCAACCCTTAGTAAAGTTTTGGAAATAATGGTGTTTGACCAGATACAATGCAATTTTACAGTAAACAAATTGACAATAGACGTTCAGCACGCTTATATGGAAGGACATTCAACAGGCACAGCACTTACACAAATGACAGATGATTGGCTGAGAGAAATTGACTTCAGTGCGGCTTTTGACATTATCTGCTGCTGGAAAAACGTATGTATTATGGCTTTACACCCCCTGCTATAAAAGAGACAGAACACAGAGGGTGTTCTTTAATGGAAGCCTCTTCAACATAATCTAGGTAGAATCAGGAATTCCCCAGGGCAGCTGTCTAGGTCCCTTACTTTTTCAATCTTTACTAACAACATGCCACTGGCTTTGAGTAAAGCCAGTGTGTCTATGTATGAGGATGACTCAACACTATACACATCAGCTACTACATCAACTGAAATGACTGCAACACTTAACAAAGAGCTGCAGTTAGTTTCAGAATGGGTGGCAAGGAATAAGTTAGTCCTAAATATTTCAAAAACTAAAAGCATTGTATTTGGGACAAATCATTCACTAAACGCTAAACCTCAACTAAATCTTGTAATAAATAATGTGGAAATTGAGCAAGTTGAGGTGACTAAACTGCTTGGAGTAACCCTGGATTGGAAACTGTCATGGTCAAAACATATTGATACAACAGTAGCTACGATGGGGAGAAGTCTGTCCATAATAAAGCGCTGCTCTACCTTCTTAACAGCACTATCAACAAGGCAGGTCCTACAGGCTCTAGTTTTGTCGCACCTTGACTACTGTTCAGTTGTGTGGTCAGGTGCCACAAAGAGGGACTTAGGAAAATTGCAATTGGCTCAGAACAGGGCAGCACCGCTGGCCCTTGGATGTACACAGAGAGCAAACATTAATAATATGCATGTCAATCTCTCCTGGCTCAAAGTAGAGGAGAGATTGACTTCATCACTACTTGTATTTGTGAGAGGTATTGACATGTTGAAAGCACCGAACTGTCTGTTTAAACGACTAGCACACAGCTCTGACACCCATGCATACCCCACAAGACATGCCACCAGAGGTCTCTTCACAGTCCCCAAGTCCAGAACAGACTATGGGAGGCGCACAGTACTACATAGAGCCATGACTACATGGAACTCTATTCTACATCAGGTAACTGATGCAAGCAGTAGAATTAGATTTTAAAAACAGATAAAAATACACCTTATGGAACAGCGGGGACTGTGAAGCAACACAAACATAGGCACAGACACATGCATACACACACATGATAACATACGCACTATACACACACGTACACATGGATTTTGTGTTGTAGATATGTGGTAGTGGAGTATGGGCCTAAGGGCATACACTTAGTGTGTTGTGAGATCTGTTGTGAATGTATTATAATGTTTAAAAAATTGTATAACTGCCTTCATTTTGCCAGACCCCAGGAAGAGTAGTTGCCTTGGCAGCAGCTAATGGGGATCCATAATAAATACAAAATACAAATTAAGAACAGATCCTTATTTACAATGATGGCAAGAGGATTAAAAAAACGTATAAAAAAAACTACAGTTGAAGTCAGAAGTTTACTTACACCTTAGCCAAATACATTTAAACTCAGTTTTTCACAATTCCTGACATTTAATCCTAGTAAAAATTCCCTGTCTTAGGTCAGTTAGGATCACCACTTTATTTTAAGAATGTAAAATGTCAGAATAATAGTAGAGAGAATGATTTATTTCATCACATTCCCAGTGGGTCAGAAGTTTACATACACTCAATTAGTATTTGGTAGCATTGCCTTTAAATTATTTAACTTGGGTCAAACATTTCGGGTAGCCTTCCACAAGCTTCCCACAATAAGTTGGGTGAATTTTAACCCATTCCTCCTGACAGAGCTGGTGTAACTGGGTCAGATTTGTAGGCCTCCTTGTTCACACACGCTTTTTCAGTTCTGCCCACAAATTGTCTATAGGATTGAGGTCAGGACTTTGTGATGGCCACTCCAATAGCTTGACTTTGTTGTCCTTAAGCTATTTTGCCACAACTTTGGAAGTATGCTTGGGGTTATTGTCCATTTGGAAGACCCATTTGCGACCAAGCTTTAACATCCTGACTGATGTCTTGAGATGTTGCTTCAATATATCCACATAATATTCCTTCCTCATGATGCCATCTATTTTGTGAAGTGCACCAGTCCCTCCTGCAGCAAAGCACCCCCACAGCATGATGCTGCCACCCCCATGCTTCACGGTTGGGATGGTGTTCTTCGGCTTGCAAACCCCCTTTTTCCTCCAAACATAACGATGGTCATTATGGCCAAACAGTTCTATTTTTGTTTCATCAGACCAGAGGACATTTCTCCAAAAAGTACAATCTTTGTCCCCATCTGCAGTTGCAAACCGTAGTGTGGCTTTTTTATGGCGGTTTTGGAGCAGTGGCTTCTTCCTTGCTGAGCGGCCTTTCAGGTTATGTCGATATAGGACTCGTTTTACTGTGGATATAGATACTTTTGTACCTGTTTCCTCCAGCATCTTCACAAGGTCCTTTGCTGTTCTGGTATTGATTTGCACTTTTCGCACCAAAGTACGCTAATCTCTAAGAGACAGAACGCGTCTCCTTCCTGAGCGGTATGATGGCTGTGTGGTCCCATGGTGTTTATACTTGCGTACTATTGTTTGTACAGATGAACGTGGTACCTTCAGGCGTTTGGAAATTGCTCCCAAGGATGAACCAGACTTGTGGAGGTCTACAATTTTTCTTCTGAGGTCTTGGCTGATTTCTTTTTTGATTTTCCCATGATGTCAAGCAAAGAGGCACTGAGTTTGAAGGTAGGCCTTGAAATACATCCACAGGTACACCTCCAATTTACTCAAATGATGTCAATTAGCCTATCAGAAGCTTCTAAAGCCATGACATCATTTTCTGGAATTTTCCAAGTTGTTTAAAGGCACAGTCAACTTAGTGTATGTAAACTTCTGACCCACTGGAATTGTGATACAGTGAATTATAAGTGAAATAATCTGTCTGTAAACAATTGTTGGACAAATTACTTGTGTCATGCACAAAGTAGATGTCCTAACCGACTTGCAAAAACTAGAGTTTGTTAACAAGAAATTTGTGGAGTGGTTGAAAAACGAGTTTTAATGACTCCAACCTAAGTGTATGTAAACTTCCGACATCAACTGTATGCAAGACAAAACGGACAACACAGACCGAAGACACTGGCAACAGCACAAATACAACAGCAAACAAACAGTGGATGTGTGAGTGTGTGTGAAGTAAAGCAACATGCTTCCTTACATAAGACAACGCAAACTAGTGACAACTAGAAACAACTACATGTCTCAACAACCTGTTCATCTATTTGTCCTTTGAACTCTTCCAGGGACACCAGGTCCTGGAGTTTTAGGTTGGCTTGGAGGGAATTCCAAGACCAGTGGGCTGAGTAATGAAAGGACCTTTTTCCATGCTGGGTTCTAATTTTCGGGACTCTTGGTGTAAAAACAAGATTGAGATCTGAGCATGTACAGTACGTTTTAATTCACAGCTAGAAGAGAGGATAGCTAAAATGGCAGTTTTACAAAACTGGTTACAAAACTAAGGGCTGCATGATACACAGAGTCAAGAGCCTTCAGCTTGAGGCTTGCACATAAATAGTATCACCATCACTCCCTTCTGGTGGCAAAGGAAAAACAAGCTTTATGCTGGTAATAAAACCTGGCACAAATGCAAACACACATTCTCCCAGTAGAAGACATTTGACATTTTATTGTTAACTTGGAAACCTGTTAACTGGTTTCGACTGAATAGGGCGCTGTATCTTATATAATCAGTGACATGCAGTGAATTGTGAGTGACAAAGAAATCTGCATATCTGAGTCTAAACTCAAAAACCTTCTCAACACTGATATTTGTGATATTACAAGTATAATTGTATTGATGTTTGGACGATATGATTGGTAAATCTGTTATAAAACATTTGATGGGTTGAGTTCTTGGTGAGGAGCTGGCAAGGAGAACCCATTCTGCTGCGATTCTCTGTCTAGGTCTTGTCGACCCATTAAAAAACAGTAACCAAGCAACAGGGGGAAGAAACTTGTGCAGTGTCAGAAATAGCTGACAAATGAAGCAGTGTCATATTATTCTACTTGATTTATATGTGATCTTCCAGACTCACACTAGTTGATATCATAGCCTTGAAGAGGCAATAATTTTGTTCTAAAAGTAAACTTGTTCCTATGGAGAAAGGAGAATGTGAGACCTGCATAATGTATCATTCAAAGGACACTTGCACAATGGGATTGGTTTTGGTGGAAATACATTTTGCCAAGGTTTTTGCACAAACTCAAAGTGAAAGCTCTTGTAGGGACAGAATGGTTTGATTACAGGATGTGAGCTCGTCTAGCCAGGGGTGTCTTGCGCTGTGAAAAAACAGGATCACATTTGAGAAGAATGTGCATGAGTTTGAAGCTGTTGCAGAGACAGTTTTAGCCCAAAGAACTGGATAACCAATACATAAACAAAGCATTATATTGTCCCTACAGGAGCTCAAACTCTGGTCGCCATGACCACTGTGACAAGAAACCTATATCTTTGTTGCAATATATTATGAATTATTCATAGAGAATGTATTCACAATATGACCTTCAGAAATGTTATTTTCACAAAGGCAACCTCTTCTTAGGACATTATGGTTTGATTACATGATATCTGGCAATAAAACAGGGTCACACTTGGTAATGGCATAGGATCAGAGGTGTCATGCCAACAGGTGCACAGGGGCCCCTCAGATTTGTTGTTGTTGTTGTTGTTTATCTGTAATACTACTATCCACCTAGCAATTTTATGAAGTTGGCTTTAGCTAGCCCAGTTAGAAAAGCAAGCAATAACTAAATGTACTGAATAAGACTCACCATTCCTTTCAATATTTTACCCAGATTTTAGCAGAGATGCAGAGAAGCATATTTAGTTTATTTAAGAAAAGTCAGGAGGATACAGACAGCTCAAGAGGTATGCTTAGATATGCAGAAAAATAAACATCTTTTTTTTTTTTTACATAGAATTAAGCATAATGATTATGGCTCTGGATTGCAGGAAAAAGCTGTTTCAAGTGGTTGAACAATATACAATTCTCCAACCACCCCCTGGCCATCCTCACGTTCTTTGTGCCCCCTCAGATTTATGGTGTGCATGACGCCCCTGCGTAGCAGGACTCTGAAGCTGTTGCAGAGAGCTGTTTTATTGAGCCAGTGTTGTTTTATTTATTTTTATGATACAAAGCAGGGAAAAGCAGATCGTTTTTTTATGAAGTATGAAGACTGAAATGCTGTGGAACCAACCATGTTGGTCATAACTTTCTGACCGCTGAATGATGTTGTAAATGCAACAGTGTGTAACCACAGCAGCGCAAGAGTTGTTCAGGTGCGGTCAAAACGCTTTATTCTAAATGACGATTCCTCAAGGCAGGAACACATGCACTCTTAGAAAAAAAGTGTTCCAAAAGGTTTCTTTAGCTGTCCCCATAGGATAAGCGTTTTTGGTTCCAGGTAGAACCTTTTTTGGTTCCGGGTAGAACCCTTTTGGGTTCCAAGTAGAATCCTCTCTGGAAAGGGTTTTACATGGAACCAAAAAGGGCTCTTCAAAAGGTTTATCCTATGGGGACAGCCAAATAACCTTTTTAGGTTCTAAATAGCACCTTTTTTTCTAAGAGTGGATACTTTTGAGTAAATTCCTTTTCACACAGAACGTTCGATCAGACAGAAGCTCTTCTCTCATTGTTTTATCTAAGTGATCATCTGAATGGCTTTTAATGAGAACACGGTCCTCAGAACACTGTGCCTAATAGGGGTACTGAAGTCTTTGTGTAACCGTAAAAAAATTGAACTGTGCATAATAATAATATAAATAATAATAATTGGTCATTTAGCAGACGCTCTTATCCAGAGCGACTTACAGGAGCAATTAGGGTTAAGTGCCTTGCTCAAGGGCACATCGACAGATTTTTCACCTAGTCGGCTCGGGGATTAGAACCAGCGACCTTTCGGTTACTGGCACAACGCTCTTAACCACTAAGCTACCTGCCCACCATGTGGGAGCACCATAAAAAATGTAATATATATTGTTACTTTGATTTTATATTTGAGATAATTGAACCCATAGGGCGTTGGCTTTACTTTGATTTGAGATTATTGAACACATAGACAATTGAACACAGATAATTGAACACTTAGTGTGCGTTTACACAGGCAGCCCAATTCTGATCTTATTTCCACTCATTGGTATTTTTACCAATCACATCAGATCTTTTTTAGAGCTGATCTCGTTGGTCAAAAGAACAATTAGTTGAAAGAAATATCAGAATTGGGCTGCTTGTGTAGATGAAGCCATATATAATTGAACACATAGATAATTGAACACATAGATAATTGAACACAGGGCATGGGCTCTACTTTGATTTGATATTTGAGATAATTGAACACATTTGATCATCAGCTTCAGTGTAAATTTGTTCATATGACTTGGGAGCAAACAGCATACTTTTAGAATGAAGTTAAATGTTGATATGCTCTCTGATATCAATGAATAGTTTCTGAGAGAGAGAGAGAGAGCGTGAGAGAGTAAAGCACATAATATTTATATTCGCTCTGATGCCAATAGTTTGAGTTTCTGACTGTGAAGTTTATAAAAAACAGCATGCACAGGTTGTACAAAACATTATGAACACCTTCTCTTTCCATGAAATTGACTGACCAGGTGAATCCAGCTGAAAGCTATGATCCCTTTTTAATGCCACTTGTTAAATCCACTTCAATTCAGTGTAGACAAAGAGGAGGAGATTTTTAAGCTTTGATACAATTGAGACATGGCTTGTGTATGTGTGCCATTCAGAGGGTGAATGGGCAAGACAAAATATTTAAGTGCCTTTGAAGGGGGTATGGCAGTAGGTGCCAGGCGCACCGGTTTGTGTCAAGAACTGCAATGCTGCTGGGTTTTTCACGCTCAACAGTTTCCCGTGTGTACCAAGAATGGTCCACCACCCAAAGGACAACCAACTAACTTGACAACTGTGGGAAACACTGGAGTCAACATGGGCCAGGATCCCTGTGGAACGCTTTCGGCAACTTGTAGAGTCCATGCCCCGACGAATTGAGGCTGTTCTGAGGGTAACTCAATATTAGGAAGGTGCTCTTAATGTTTTCATCAAATAAATATGTGGTTTACCAAGTAACCGCGTTTTCCATAGTCTATTGCGCACAGGGGAGGAAGTCTGTTGCTATAGGCTATAGGCTATCTACTCGGTAATTACCTTACTATAATTTTAAATGTGACGTTAGTTAACTAAAGTTATTCCATACAGATCAATCATGCTAAATGACTACGCTACACATCATCCTAAATTAATTCACCTTCAGCAATGAGCGAAATGTTTTAAATAGTTATTTTCCAGAGTATAGAATAAAACATTTTATTATAAAAGTATCTCCATAAAAAGTTAACCATATTTACAAAACAAAAATATAAGTAAAAAGATATTGCACACAATCATTATCTTCAGCATTAAAACATCAGTATCGGTTTTCTGGTGAGGTACCTTTTAAAAACCGAACTTCACAAAAATACTGGCAATAAATTGGTCATGGCAAACCCCACTTTACTCACACTCTCCACACAAACATTCGCACCATAAGGATAAAGAGAACATGACATATCGGAACACAGAACAACTGGTATTGACAAATAAACCCTTGCAGGTGATCGTCTGACGTAATATGTTGAGATGTCCAGGGTCAACATAATAACTATAACTAAAACAGGCTATTCTGCAACCATTGGGATAGGTCTACACATACATCACTAGTAAACAACACAAGTGAAAATGCTTGTGTGTCCCTGTGACACGTTATATACAATGCTACTCTTGAAAAGTTGCAGTGTATGAAATGTATAGCAGGTCTGTGAGACATAACTTATTTAATGCTGACGCCTAAAATGTGATACAACTCTAGACATGAATAACGACATTTCTTGAATTTCCAACACTTTGTCTGTATTGATCAAGCCAGTCCCTCAGCTCAGAGATGCGGTATCCCTCCGGTCCTCTACATCCTTGGTAGACAATCTTTCCGTCTTGAAGTATGTAAAGTCTATCGAAATATGCTCCATATGCGGCGTTGGACGAGTTCTCCATGCTGTCTGCGACAACAAGGCACCCAGGGACCTCACGGTTCATTATTTGAGCCGCACTGAGTCTGTCCTCGAGACAGCGGTGTTTGGGAATTTGGTAGGGAGCGTCAGTGCTCATCCATCCGTCCGACGGGTGCGCCTCCTCTATATACACAACGACAGAGTCTGAGATATCAGCGTATTGCTGCACAACACGCTGGAACGCCTTCAAGCGTGTCATGAACGGTGGTCAGGTGCAGCTGCCAAAGTTTAGAATGAGCGGTCTCTTGTCTTTGGCATAGTCAAGAATCCGGCTGCATCTCTGGTCGCAGAGCTGCACAACTTCAGTGTTGGGCGCTACATATCCAAGGTGCGCCGATTTTAAGAAATCCAGTTTATGGCCATGCCAAACGGCTTTGATTGACTCCCAGCTGAACATTCGATTAGACTCGGAAATACATAATGGGGGATCGACAATATTTCCTTCTTGTTCCTTCATTTTGGTGAAGACCCTCTTCCTTACGCACTGAAAATCGAGAAACCACAGCATTATCGCTGCCAAGAAGAAGCGAGGCAGTAAAATAAGACAGACAATTGCATTTTTCATAGCCTTTACAGAATTCATGCCGACTAATAATCGCAGACCGGCTAATATCTTTAGGCTATAGCTTCTAAAACTTCAGTCAGACTGCGTTCCTCTTGCGCTACGATCCTATGCTGAAGTTGCACTCTACTTGTAACTTCCCTTTTTATAGCACCGGCAGTGGATTTGAATGAAAAACACCCCGCCTCCAAACCGTGGCCGACTCCTCACATGGCGGGGATTACCTTCTATTAATTTAGGCTACTGATGATAGGAGAGGCAGAGAGCGAGATGTGTGTGTGTGTGTGTGAGGCAGAAAATTAAATGACTGTGTGCGACAGTGATTTAATTCTGCCTCCTCCTCCTCATAAGTAGCCTATATGCCTGTCTTTCTCGACCAATACACCTAACCGGGTATGCACATGCAAGGATTGACCAAAAACGTCATCTGTTTTTCCAAAACATCACAGACCATTTTCTTCCGATACCCAGCGTCAGGGGGATGTTGCCTGGTAGAGCTTTCAGCCTTGCACAAGATGAAACCACTACACGCGCTGGTGTTTGATTGTTTTGCTTTTATTGAGTCTGCTTATACATTTCATTATCAAGCATTGGGTAAATTCTCTAGCATGCTTAATTCAAATAAACGGCAATTGACAATATTTATTCATAGGCTGAACAAGGGAACGTTATTTTTAAACGTTCAATAACACAGCCTATTCAAGTTTCAAGATGTCTATTATGTATAATTTTGTAACATTTAGTTTTGAAGTGTCTAAGTGCTAGCGCGCAATAACGGAGTAACTCTTGGGGAAAAACGGTGATACAAGCTCTTCTGAAAATCCTAATAGAAAAACGATTCACAATTTTGATTTAGTAACCTACATTATAATTGTTAACTTTTTTTGTAACTATTAGTTTAGAGTTCACATCGTCCGGTGTTAAAAATTATTAATGAAGTGAGAGGAGAAGGCTACGGATATTTTTTTGTTTGTTCAAAGTGAGTTCATGCTATTTAATAACGATATGAATTAGGCAATTATATATATCCACCGCATTGCAGTTAACCATCAAACTCCTGCGCGTGCGTAATTACGCACAAGCCACTAATTGACACTCTCCCACTAAATTACAATAGGCCTACAAATAATATGCATAGTCAGTCTGCAAATGTTAGTACAAACAGCAAACAGCCAGGCTAGACGATACAATCATTTTAAGGACCATTTTGGCATGCAGTATACAGCACCTTTTGGCGCCAGTTATTATAATAATAATAATAATATGCCATTTAGCAGACGCTTTTATCCAAAGCGACTTACAGTCATGTGTGCATACATTTATACGTATGGGTGGTCCCGGGGATCGAACCCACTACCCTGGCGTTACAAGCGCCATGCTCTACCAATTGAGCTACAGAGTACCATGTGCGGCTGAATTCTCCGCAAAGCAGGGGATGGAACCGTTTCAGAGAACAGAACCGAAAACCGGAAAATAACAAAAATGCTCAATGAACAGAAACAGAACCGAGAACGAAAGTGATCCATGCTATTCTGGAACAGAACCGTTATTTTGCACTGAACCGGTTAATAAGGTTATTTTACATTCTACAAAGCCCCTATGCAAAGCCCTCCCTCTGTCACTAAGAAACGTATTCCAGTGTCTGCCTGCAAACTGAAAATCTTTCCCATGGTGTGTTAGTGTTTAGGCTGCCTGCCCCTCCCCCCTCTGAAGCATAGGCTACTGTACTGATGTTACAAGCTTGATTCAGAAGATAGTGAGAAATATTTTTTATTATACTGAACAAAAATATGAACACAACATGTAAAGTGTTGGTCCCATATTTCATGAGCTGAAATAAAAGATCCCAGAAATGTTCCATACACACAAAAAGCTTTATTCTCTAAAATGTTGTCCACAAATTTGTTTAGATCCCTGTTAGTGAGCATTTCTCCTTTGCCAAGATAATTCATCCACCTGACAGGTGTGGCATATCAAGAAGCTGATTAAACAGCATGATCATTACAAAGGTGCACCTTATACTGGGGACAATAAAAGGCCACTCTAAAATGTGTAGTTTCGTCACAGAGCACAATGCCACAGATGTCTCAAGTTTTGAGGGAGCGTGCAGTTGGCATGCTGACTGCAGGAATGTCCACTAGAGCTGTTGCCAGATAATTTAATGTTCGTTTCTCTATGGTAAGCTGCCTCCAAAGTCGTTTTAGAGAATTTAACAGTACGTCCAACCTGCCTCACAACCGCAGACGTGTAACCACACAAGCCCAGGATCTCCACATCACACCAATTCTTCCATGGCCTGCATACTCACCAGACATGTCACCCATTGAGCATATTTGGGATGCTCTGGATCCACGTGTACAACAGCGAGTTCCAGTTCCCGCCAATATCCAGCAACTTCGCACAGCCATTGAAAAGGAGTGGGACAACATTCCACAGGCCACAGTCAACAGCCTGATCAACTCTATGAGAAGGAGATGTGTCCTTCCCAGTCATGTGAAATCCATAGAATAGGGCCTAATTTATTTATTTCAATTGACTGATTTCCTTATATGAACTGTAAAATCTTGAAATTGTTGAATGTTGCGTTTATATTTTTGTTCAGTGTAGCTAGAGAATAATGGATGAACTTGTTCAATGCTAGTTAAGGATACCATAGTCCTAGTTATCACGTTTCACTTGGATTTATTAACTACCAAAAGGTAAGATGTTTTTTTTAGTTCTGGTGACACTCTGCGCACACACAAGCTTGCTAGCTCAAAGGACATTCAAAGTTCCTCCATAGAAACCGCCCCACCTAAGTATAATTTTGTGGACTTAATTCACATAATGCATTTCATAACAAGATGCCAAGCAGCTTCAAGTCTTCTCCTCAACCATCTCTCGCTCTCTTCCCACCCGCTAGATTTCAGTCTCATCTTGCGCCATACTTGTCTGTAAACAACTAGCTTGCCTGCTCTATCCGCACTGATTGGTGACGTAATTGAATTAGCTAAATGTGAAATCAACCGTTTTTTAAGGGTTAAAAAAAGAACAGAAAGGAACGATATAAACCGGTACTTCTTTTGGATTAGAATCATTTCTGAACTGTATTTTGCTGGTCCGAACAGTGGAACGGAACGACACAAATTGTGGTTTTGTTCAGAACGAAACGATTAGGAAATAATGTTGGTTCCAACCCCTGCTGCAAAGCCAATCTTAATAAATAATACTTTGAGAAGGTTTTAATCATACTTTGAAAAGGTTGCTGCATTTTGGGTTAGTCACAACAGTCTTTCAATAACATGAATGTTGAATTTTCACATTTTAAAATGACACACAAATCCCTAAAACATATGTAAACCTATAGGGCTAAGATTTGCAGGAAAGTAGGAGGTAGATATGCACTCGTAGGTTAGGATTCTACCCAATAAAGCCCTGCGTTGTCCTTTCTCCTTAAGCACATTGATCAAACTATCAAGATTAGGCTATCAATAAATATATCTCATAACCCACTGGGCACACACTGGTTGAATCGACGTTGTTTCCACATCATTTCTACGAAATTACGTGGAATCAATGTGGAATAGACGTTGAATTGACGTCTGTGCCCAGTGGGAATAATTAAATGTGACTGTGATTGGTTCAGTTAGAGGTGCTGGCGATCAGTAATTGTGTGTAGGCTATGTTTTGAAGTAAACAAAATTAATAAGAATCAAATGAAATTACACTTCTAATAATTTACATAATCGCATCATCTCCATCCCGTGGTAGACATATCCAGTGGAGTAGGTTAGTGCATAACGGTGCGTCGATCCACACACAGCAGGCTCTGTCTTTGATAGCAGTTATACAAACTGTGACTACATGTGTCACATGAAACTTAACTTCGTTCTTCTCTAAAGCTATTTGAACAGAAAATGGCCCTTTGTAGCATAATGTGGTTCTGACCTTTCGGAGTTCAATATCTGATCTAGCTTATCTTGATCATTGGAAAGGAGCTACATGCAGTGTTTGTGTACCATTTATCTTTTAGAAATCTGTGACCTGTGCAATGATCATTATCATTCCATATCACATATTGATAACTTATTGATAACATATTGATAACATATTGATAACTGGCCTTTGATGTCATCAGCTATTTTCAGCCTTCTCCCTTCATAAACAACAACACGCCCTCTTGAGGACAGCGGACCACTAAAGGAAAGCCTTTCAAAGGGGATGGTGACTTTTCAACCCAAATCAAATGACACTGGGAGTTTTGTGAGCATGTGACTTGCTGCCATGAACCCTTTTAATATTTTGGGAAATTGTCGCCTAGCTTTGTGTCTTGTCTTGTTCAGTACTTTAAAGTAACATGTGGAGCTATCAACAGTTATTAGTTATGCTTCCTTCCCCCTCATTATCCAAGATGGGTATTTGATAGTTGGCCAATATCTAAATCACGTGACATATACAATTTTGCTCCACTTATGGCTGAATGAGGTAAGACAAAACAGAAATACACTTCTCTGTATCTGTGATATTAACCTATTGCATGTAGCACTTTTCACCCAGTCTAAGCAGTTTACATTATGTCTCATGACCTCATCCTCTTGCAATGGAACACCCACCTGGAAATGTATAGTTCCATCCCCCCACAAGCTTTTTTTTGGGGTTGGGGTCCTCCTGGAGTTCGAGCCCCCCAGATAGCATATGAACAAGTCATAAGCCATCAAAGAAATGTTTAGAATGACAGGAAATTAGCTTTAAAACAGAAACATTTTCTCTCAGCATAATGGCAAAATGTGTAAAATAGCAGGAAATTAGCTCAGAGATTCTTAAAAGTCAGGACAATCCTTGTCCTGCAGGGAAACTTTATTTCTATAGTAAAATAAAAAAAAATAAAAAAAAGGATTTTGTTGCATTATTTGAACAAACATTTTACATTCAGGGGAATTTTATAAGGGAAAATATATTTTCTGGAATTTTCAAAATACTTTCAAAATTATTCATTTCCCTGGAAATGCACTTGTCAGAAGCAAATGATCCCAATTTTAAACTCTCCCAAAATGTGTTTAAAGTTCTAAAAACGGGCAATAATGTCATTTCTTGTATTAGCCCTCTGTGACTTTAAATAATATTTATCTCAAACTGTGATTCCTAAAAGATGTGTCCGGAGATTTGTTCAACTTCGTCAGATTTGTCTAAAATCCTAAATGAATCAGGAATGAGCAGGTTCAGCTATATCATAAGGACTCCTTCTTCATGTCCTCATTACATTTAGTGCAACAAGACCACTCATAATAATAATATGCCATTTAGCAGACGCTTTTATCCAAAGCGACTTACAGTCGTGCGTGCATACATTTTTGTGTATGGGTGGTCCCGGGGATCGAACCCACTACCTTGGCGTTACAAGCTCCGTGCTCTACCAGCTGAGCTACAGAGGACCACTCATGGTGGGTAAAGTTCTCTACTTTTGATATAATTAAACAAACAATATTGGAATCACCCCATGGCCACAACCGTAAACTTTCAACTCCATCTGCCTGATAGATTGAGATAGAATATGAGTTTTGGTTCAAATAGGTTACATTTAATTAGGTTTTTAGAGTCATAAAGCAACTGAGGAAAAACTAAATTGCTACTGTGTATACCACTTGAATGAAGAAGAAAATGCCATTTTTGTCAACTCCGTAAAACATTAACTCCGTCAGATTTTTGTCTAACGTTACCTCCGTTAGAGCGCTGAAGGATTTGATGGAAGGGTTGTTTTTATTGGGGAAATGTTTTGTATTAAAATTGTATTTTCAGAGGCAGGAATATATCTGTTTTGAGTATCTGTTGTCAACTCCGTCAGTGGCTTGTCAACTCCGTCACTGACCTTGTGGAGGCCAGTGAAACTGCTACGCCACTGTGTGTATATCGGAGGGGTTGGGTACAGCAAATGAGAAGTATTCTTCTTAAGATCTACATTTTCAGCATTTGTTATATTACATATATACAGTATATATATATATATATATGGGGGATTGGAAGGAGACGCATTCTGTCTCCTAGAGATGAACGTACAGTGAGGGAAAAAAGTATTTGATCCCCTGCTGATTTTCTACGTTTGCCCACCAACAAAGAAATGATCAGTCTAATTTTAATGGTAGGTTTATTTGAACAGTGAGAGACAGAATAACAACAACAAAATCCAAAAAAATGCATGTCAAAAATGTTATAAATTGATTTGCATTTTAATGAAGGAAATAAATATTTGACCCCTCTGCAAAACATGACTTAGTACTTGGTGGCAAAAACCCTTGTTGGAAATCACAGAGGTCAGACGTTTCTTGTAGTTGGCCACCAGGTTTGCACACATCTCAGGAGGGATTTTGTCCCACTCCTCTTTGCAGATCTTCTCCAAGTCATTAAGGTTTCGAGCCTGACGTTTGGCAACTGGAAACCTTCAGCTCCCTCCAAAGATTTTCTATGGGATTAAGGTCTGGAGACTGGCTAGGCCACTCCAGGACCTTAATGTGCTTCTTCTTGAGCCACTCCTTTGTTGCCTTGGCCGTGTGTTTTGGGTCATTGTCATGCTGGAATACCCATCCACAACCCATTTTCAATGCCCTGGCTGAGGGAAGGAGGTTCTCACCCAAGGTTTGACGGTACATGGCCCCGTCCATTGTCCCTTTGATGCGGTGAAGTTGTCCTGTCCCCTTTGCAGAAAAACACCCCCAAAGCATAATGTTTCCACCTCCATGTTTGATGGTGGGGATGGTGTTCTTGGGATCACAGGCAGCATTCCTCCTCCTCCAAACACGGCGGGTTGAGTTGATGCCAAAGAGCTCCATTTTGGTTTCATCTGACCACAACACTTTCACCCAGTTCTCCTCTGAATCATTCAGATGTTCATTGGCAAACTTCAGATGGCCCTGTATATGTGCTTTCTTGAGCAGGGGGATCTTGCGGGCGCTGCAGGATTTCAGTCCTTCACGGCGTAGTGTGTTACCAATTGTTTTCTTGGTGACTATGGTCCCAGCTGCCTTGAGATCATTGACAAGATCCTCCCGTGTAGTTCTGGGCTGATTCCTCACCGTTCTCATGATTATTGCAACTCCTCGAGGTGAGATCTTGCATGGAGCCCTAGGCCGAGGGAGATTGACAGTTCTTTTGTGTTTCTTCCGTTTGCTATTAATCGCACCAACTGTTGTCACCTTCTCACCAAGCTGCTTGGCGATGGTCTTGTAGCCCATTCCAGCCTTGTGTAGATCTACAATCTTGTCCCTGACATCCTTGGAGAGCTCTTTGGTCTTGGCCATGGTGGAGAGTTTGGAATCTGATTGATTGATTGCTTCTGTGTCCACAGAAGAGTGTGCTCCTAATCTCACCTCATTACCTGTATAAAAGACACCTGGGAGCCAGAAATCTTTCTGATTGAGAGGGGGTCAAATAATTATTTCCCTCATTAAAATGCAAATCAATTTATAACATTTTTGACATGCGTTTTTCTGGATTTTTTGTTTGTTATTCTGTTTCTCACTGTTCAAATAAACCTACCATTAAAATTATAGACTGATCATTTCTTTGTCAGTGGGCAAAATCCGCAGGGGATCAAATACTTTTTTCCCTCACTGTACTTTGGTGCGAAAAGTGCAAATCAATCCCAGAACAACAGCAAAGGACCTTGTGAAGATGCTGGAGGAAACAGGTACAAAAGTATCTATATCCACAGTAAAACAAGTCCTATATTGACAAACCTGAAAGGCCGCTCAGCAAGGAAGAATCCACTGCTCCAAAACCGCCATAAAAAAGCCAGACTACGGTTTGCAACTGCACATGGGTACAAAGATCGTACTTTTTGGAGAAATGTCCTCTGGTCTGATGAAACAAAAATAGAACTGTTTGACCATCGTTATGTTTGGAGAAAAAAGGGTGTGTGCTTGCAAGCCGAAGTACACCATCTCAACCGTGAAGCACGGGGGTGGGAGCGTCATGCTTTGGGGGTGCTTTGCTGCAGGAGGGACTGGTGCACTTCACAAAATAGATGGCATCATGAGGAAGGAAAATTATGTGGATATATTGAAGCAACATCTCAAGACATCAGTCAGGAAGTTAAAGCTTGGTCGGAAATGGGTCTTCCAAATGGACAATGGCCACAAGCATACTTCCAAAGTTGTGGCAAAATAGCTTAAGGACAACAAAGTGAAGGTATTGGAGTGGCCATCACAAAGTCCTGACCTCAATCCTATAGACAATTTGTGGGCAGAACTGAAAAAGCGTGTGCGAACAAGGAGGCCTACAAATCTGACCCAGTTACACCAGCTCTGTCAGGAGGAATGGGTTAAAATTCACCCAACTTATTGTGGGAAGCGTGTGGAAGGCTACCCGAAACGTTTGACCCAAGTTAAACAATTTAAAGACAATGCTACCAAATACTAATTGAGTGTGTTTAAACTTCTGACCCACTAGGAATGTGATGAAAGAAATAAAAGCTGAAATAAATCATTCTCTCTACTATTATTCTGACATTTCACATTCTTAAAATAAAGTGGTGATCCTAACTGACCTAAGACAGGGATTTTTTACTAGGATTAAATGTCAGGAATTGTGAAAAACAGAGTTTCAATGTATTTGTCTGTATGTAAACCTCCGACTTCAACTGTATTTACCACCAAAAACCGATGCTGGCACTAAGACTCCACTCAATGAGCCGTATAAGGCCATAAGCAAACTGGAAAACGCTCATCCAGAGGCAGCACTCCTAGTGACCGGGCACTTTAATGCAGGGAAAATTAAAATATTTTCTACCTAATTTCTACCAGCATGTTAATTATGAAACCAAAGGAAAATAAACTCTAGACCAGCTTTACTCCACACACAGAGACATTTACATTTACGTCATTTAGCAGACGCTCTTATCCAGAGCGACTTACATTATATATATATACACATCAGTCACTGGCTTCATCAATAAGTGTATCAATGACGTTGTCCCCAGAGTGACCGTACGTACATATACCAACCAGAAGCCATGGATTACAGGCAACATCCGCACTGAGCTAAAGGGTAGAGCTGCCGCTTTCAAGGAGCGGGACTCTAACCCGGACGCTTATAAGAAATCCTGCTATGCCCTCCGACGAACCATCAAACAGGCAAAGAGTCAATACAGGACTAAGATTGAATCGTACTACACCTGCTCCGACGCTCGTCGGATGTGTTTTTGTACAGCACTTCGAGATATTAGCTGATGTAAGAAGGGCTATATAAAATAAAATTGATTGATTGATTGATTGATGTGTCAGGGCTTGCAAACTATTACAGACTACAAAGGGAAGCACAGCCACGAGCTGCCAGTGACACAAGCCTGCCAGACGAGCTAAATCACTTATATGCTTGCTTCGAGGCAAGCAATACTGAAGCATGCATGAGAGCATCAGCTATTCCGGATGACTATGTGATCACACTCTCCATAGCCGATGTGAGTAAGACTTTTAAGCAGGTCAACATTCACAAGGCCGCAGGGCCAGACGGATTACCAGGACACATACTCCGAGCATGGGCTGACCAACTGGCAAGTGTCTTCACTGACATTTTCAACATGTCCCAGACTGAGTCTGTAATACCAACATGTTTCAAGCAGACCACCATAGTCCCTGTGCCCAAGAACACTAAGATAACCTGCCTAAATGACTACCGACCCGTAGCACTCACGTCTGTAGCCATGAAGTGCTTTAAAAGACTGGTCATGGCTCACATCAACACCCTTATCCCAGAAACCCTAGAACCACTCCAATTTGCATACCGCCCCAACAGATCCACAGATGATGCAATCTCTATTGCACTCCACACTGCCCTTTTCCACCTGGACAATGCTATTCATTGACTACAGCTCAGCGTTCAAGACCATAGTGCCCTCAAAGCTCATCACTAAGCTAAGGACCCTGTGACTAAACACCTCCCACTGCAACTGGATCCTGGACTTCCTGACGGGCCGCCCCAAGGTGGCAAGGCTAGTTAACAACACATCTGCCACGCTGATCCTCAACACTGGGGGCCCTCAGGGGTGCGTGCTCAGTCCCCTCCTGTACTCCTTGTTCACCCATGACTGCATGGCCAGGCACAACTCCAACACTATCATTAAGTTTGCAGATAACAAAACAGTGGTAGGCCTGATCACCGACAACGATGAGACAGCCTATAGGGAGGAGGTTAGAGACCTGGCTGTGTGGTGCCAGGACAACAACCTCTCCCTCAACGTGATCAAGACAAAGGAGATGATTGTGGACTACAGGAAAAAAAAAGACGACTGAGCACGCCCCCATTCTCATCGACGGGGCTATAGTGGAACAGGTTGAGAGCTTCAAGTTCCTTGGTGTCCACATCACCAACAAACTATCATGGTCCAAACACACCAAGACTATTCCCCCTCACAAGACTGAAAAGATTTGGCATGGGTCCTCAGATCCTCAAAAAGTTATACAGCTGCACCATCGAGAGCATCCTGACTGGTTGCATCACCGCCTGGTATGACAACTGCTCGGCTTCCGACCGCAAGGCATGACAGAGGGTAGTGCGTACGGCCCAGTATCTCACTGGGGCCAAGCTTCCTGCCATCCAGGACCTCTATACCAGGCGGTGTCAGAGGAAGGCCCAAAAAATAGTCAAAGACTCTATCCACCCTAGTAATGGACTGTTCTCTCTGCTACCGCATGGCAGGCGGTACCAGAGTGCCAAGTCTAGGTCCAAAAGGCTTCTTAACAGCTTCTACCCCCAAGCCATAAGACTTCTGAACAGCTAATCATGGCTACCCAGACTATTTGCATTGTTCCCCCACCCCCTCTTTTACGCTGTTGCTACTCTCTGTTTATTATCTATGCATAGTCCCTTTAACTCTACCCACATGTACATTTTACCTCATTTACCTCGACTAACCGGTACCCCCCGCACATTGATTCTGTACCTGTACCCCCTGTATATAGCCTCCTTACTGTTATTTTATTTTACTGCTGCATTCTAATTATTTTGTATTTATATTTTTTACTTATCTATTTCTTTACTTAATATTTAATTTTCTTAAAACTGGATTGTTGGTTGAGGGCTTGTAATTATGCATTTCACTGTAAGGTCTACACCTGTTGTATTAGGCGCATGTGGCAAATTCAATTGGATTTGATTAGATTTGAACAGGGTGACTCTCTCTAAGAGGTTTAGGGGGCTCCAAAGGATGCCTTACTAAACTGAGATTGGAGGCTATATTTGTTGGCCGTGAACTAAGCTGACTTCCAGGGTCCTATATATTGTTTTTATGAATTATATAAGCACAGTAACAGTGAGATGCAAGCATCCGATCCACCAATGATAGCTCGGACAGCCAATACTAAATCAGTAAATCAATAATATAAATGACTTCATGCTGTCCTTGAAAATACACAGAAAAAAAAAAATAGAATGATTTATTATTTAAATGTTTAAATAGCATGGGCGACCTAGAAAAACACATTTGTATTATTTAAGGCCAAGTGGCAAATAATAATGCAGGTAGTAGTGATGGAGGTGTGAACATGCAGGTCTGGGCAGATCAGATGTAGTCGTTGTTTCTGTGCGTCTGTAAGTTGCTGTTTGTGGCCTCCCGAGTGGTGCAGCTGTCTAAGGCACTGCATCGCAGTGCTAGAGGCCTCACTACAGATCCGGGTTCGATCCCAGGCGGTGTCGCAGCCGGCTGTGACCCAGAGACCTATGAGGCGGTGCACAATTGGCCCAGCATCGTCCGGGTTAGGGAAGGGTTTGGCCGGCTGGGATGTCCTTGTCCCATCGCGCTTAAGCGACTCCTTGTGGCGGGCGGGGCGCATGCACGCTGACTTCGGCTTCCTCCGACACATTGGTGCGGCTGGCTTCCGGGTTAAGCGAACAGTGAGTTAAGGCGGGGTCATGTTTCGGAGGACGCATGGCACTCAACCTTCGCCTCTCCCGAGTCCGTACGGGAGAAAAAGGGGTAAAAAGCATAGCAACAAACAAAGCAGCTGTTCGTATGTTTGTAACTGGTGTGGTAAAAAATAAAATCCTCCACTATTATAAATATATATATACAGCACCAGTCAAAAGTTTGGACACAACTACTCATTCAAGGGTTTTTCTTTATTTTTACTATTTTTTACATTGTAGAATAATAGCGAAGACATCAAAACGATGAAATAACACATGGAATCAAATGTGTTAAAGTGTTAAACAAATCAAAGTATATTTTATTTTGTAGAACATAGTAAAAATAAAGAAAAACCCTTGAATGAGTAGGTGTGTCCAAACTTTTGACTGGTACTGTATACACAGAGGAATCGTAACTATGGTCAGTGGAAATATTTCGAGAAGAATGTGTTCAAGATGGAGAACAAAGGCCTCTCATGCAAAATAAATAGAAAAAACAAACAAGTGTGTTGGTGCTGTTGTCTTACCACGTCTCACACCATAAGGTAGGATGTGCAATGAATAGATTGTTTTTTAAGGTCAAAATTAATATGGTTGATTTTTAAGGATGTCAATATAAATGAATGTATTTATGGTTGTTTGTAATTTTGTCTTACCTTTTTAATCATTATATGTGTTATTGTTTTTACCGTCTAGGACCACTTTGGAAACAAGCGTTTTAATGAATACTTTTAAGTGATATCCTCTGGGTCCTGTCTCACACTATAAGGCACATGGTGAAGCATAGGTTACATCAATACTACTATGTTTTATAGGACTATTGACAAAGTAAGTGTCTATTTCCTATTACTGGACCACTATGTGTTATGTAAAAATGTTTCTATTAAAGCTTGAATGATGTTTCTCTCATACAAAACTCCAACCTAAATATACCATATGCTGAATCAGTTGTGTAGCTGGGTATCATATTGCAAAGTAAATAAGTCAAATACTGCACAATAAAGATGACATATTGCACGGTACCGGGGAGGTATTTCAAGTTGTGGAAATTAATATGGGGCAAACCCATCATGGTAGATAATGTCACACAGTGTTGTAACCTCAACCCTAAATATGAATGATACTACAAATGTCCCTTTAAAGCAATTATTGTTTTATTGCAGCGTTCAATTATGGTTAAAAAATGTGTTTAACCTATTACTTTCTCTAACCTTAACCCTAACCCAAATCATAACCCTAACCCTAACCTTAACCTTAATCCTAACTCTAACCCTAACTCTAACCCTAACCTTAACCTTAACCTTAATCCTAACTCTAACCCTAACCTTAACCTTAATCCTAACTCTAACTCTAACCCTAACCTTAACCTTAATCCCTCTGAAGAAGCCTAAACCAGGCGAAACGTCAGGAACTCCCTTACCCTTCTTGGGCTACTTTTAAATGAACAATGTTTTTTTAACCTGGGGACTCAGAATCCTTATTTTTAATCATCCTCTCTCTGGAAATACAGCTGCACCATCGAGAGCATCCTGACTGGTTGCATCACCACCTGGTATGGCAACTGCTCGGCCTCCGACTGCAAGTCACTACAGAGGGTTGTGCGTACGGCCCAGTACATCACTGGGGCAAAGCTTCCTGCCATCCAGGACTTCTATACCAGGCGGTGTCAGAGGAAGGCCCTCAAAATTGTCAAAGACTCCAGCCACCCTAGTCATAGACTGTTCTCTCTGCTACCACACGGCAAGCAGTTAAACTAGATGTTGGGAGAATGGGAAAACCCGCCCCCACCCAGTCTAATATTCGTAATTTATCTCTAACATTTACATTACGAGAATCAGAGAGGGATTTGCTTGAGAGGGAATTACTTTTATTCCTACACCTTTAACGACGGACAGGGGGGTTCTGAGAAGGGACCTGCACTCGTATCACAGATGAATGAACATTTTGGATTATTATGATTATACTACAGATTCAACACCGATACCATTTATTGAAAGATCAAAATGGGAACCCAAGTTGGACTCTATTTCACAGCCAATACAAAGGCTCCTTGGGCAGGATATAGAAGCCTTTTCTAGTAGTATCTCATATAGAAAAGTGGATCAGGACAATATGGCTGAAGAAGAACGGATAGCATTAAAGAATTTAAGGACAAATCAGGACATAGTGATAAAACCAGCAGATAAGGGTTCAAAATTGTAATTTTGGATAAAACACAATACTTAATAGAGGCGAACAGACAATTGAACAATGTTCAGCAGTATAGATCACTACCACATTCCTTACAGGAAGATTAGATAAATCATAAAATATCTATATAAAGAGAAAAATATTTTGTTCAAACAAATGTATTATCTGTATGGCCCTGACACGCCTAGAGCGCGAAGGTTCTACCTACTGTTCAAAATGTATAAAGACTCAGGTTCATGGACGGTTCCCTTCCAGATACCCCCTGGCCGTCCCGTTGTTTCCAATTGCGGGAGTGAATCATGTAATGTGGCAGAGTATATTGATTCCTTTCTCAATCCCTTATCTCAGAAGCACCCCAGATATGTAAAGGATACCTATTCATTTGTTAATAAGCTTAGAGAAATGGAGTTACCTTCTGGAGCAATGTTATTCTCGATTGATGTAGACTCACTATACACTAATATTGACACTCAATTAGGACTCAGCGCAGGGATACAAATAGACCAGATGAGGCTATCCTTGCTATCTTAGAACTGGGACTAACGCGTAATGACTTTGAATTTGATTCTAAACACTGCTTACAAATCTCAGGTACTGTCACGACTTCCTCCGAAGCTGCCTCCTCTCCTTGTTCGGGCAGGCTTTGGCGTTTGTCGTCCCTGGCCTTCTAGCCACTGACGCTCCTCATCTCATCATTCCATTTGTTTTGTCTTGTTTTTTCCCACACCTGGTTCATATCCGCTCATCAGTACCTGTATAAGTGTTCCCTCTGACCCTCTTGTCTTTGTGTGTGATTATTTATTGTGGAGGTGACGATAGCTCGGTGGAGCTTTATACAGTTAGGTTGGAGTCATTAAAACTCGTTTTGCAACCACTCCACACATTTCTTGTTAACAAACTATAGTTTTGGCAAGTTGGTTAGGACATCTACTTTGTGCATGACACAAGTAATTTTTCCATCAATTGTTTACAGACAGATTATTTCACTTATAATTAACTGTATCACAATTCCAGTGGGTCAGAAGTTTACATACACTAAGTTGACTGTGCCTTTAAACAGCTTGGGAAATTCCAGAAAATGATGTCATGGCTTTAGAAGCTTCTGATAGGCTAATTGACATTATTTGAGTGTACCTGTGAATGTATTTCAAGGCCTATCTTCAAACTCAGTGCCTCTTTGCTTGACATCATGGGAAAATCTAAAGAAATCAGCCAAGACCTCAGAAAAGAATGTGCAGACCTCTACAAGTCTGGTTGATCCTTGGGAGCAATTTCAAACGCCTGAAGGTACCACGTTCATCTGTACAGACAATAGTACGCAAGTATAAACACCATGGGACCACGCAGCCATCATACCGCTCAGGAAGGAGACGCGTTCTGTCTCCAAGAGATGAACGTACTTTGGTGCGAAAAGTGCAAATCAATCCCAGAACAACAGCAAAGGACCTTGTGAAGATGCTGGAGGAAACAGGTACAAAAGTATCTATATCCACAGTAAAACGAGTCTTATATCGACATAACCTGAAAGGCCGCTCAGCAAGGAAGAAGCCACTGCTCCAAAACTGCCATAAAAAAGCCAGACTACGGTTTGCAACTGCACATGGGGACAAAGATTATACTTTTTGGAGAAATGTCCTCTGGTCTGATGAAAGAAAAATAGAACTGTTTGGTCATAATGACCATCGTTATGTTTGGAGGAAAAAGGGGGTGCATGCAAGCCGAAGAACACCATCCTAACCGTGAAGCACAGGGGTGGCAGCATCATGCTGTGGGGGTGCTTTGCTGCAGGAGGGACTGATGCACTTCACAAAATAGATGGCATCATGAGGAAGGAAAATATGTGGATATATTGAAGCAACATCTCAAGACATCAGTCAGGAAGTTAAAGCTTGGTCGCAAATTGGTCTTCCAAATGGACAATGACCCCAAGCATACTTCCAAAGTTGTGGCAAAATGGCTTAAGGACAACAAAGTCTAGGTATTGGAATGGCCATCACAAAGCCCTGACCTCAATCCTATAGAAAATGTGTGGACAGAACTGAAAAAGCGTGTGCGAGGAAGGAGGCCTACAAACCTGACTCAGTTACACCAGTTCTGTCAGGAGGAATGGGCCAAAATTCACCCAACTTATTGTGGGAAGCCGAATAGTTTAGGTTTGGTTGATCAAGGACGCCAGGCTACGGAAGCATCCGCAATGGGCCATCTGTAAACAATGGCTGAAACAAGTCCTGGACGTAAAGATTCAATATACTATTTCAATCTGTGGTCCTGGCTATCATTCTGAGGACATCTAACCTCTAATCTAAATGTCTATCATACCTCTGATCACAGTCTGAGAGCAAGATCACACACCGATACAGAAACAGAAGGAACACTGCAGTGTTCCTTTTCAACGGTTTCACTTCTGTAGTGATATATTTCCTATGGAGATGGATAGAGTTGTCGTATTATGTCTATCTAGGTGACTATTGCTTATCATCTACCTAGCCGTTCCAGATGACTCTTATTTATAGTCTACCTACACTTAGTCGTTCTCTTACTATTATTTATCGGCATCTCTTTCAGAGATTGATTTGCAGTCTGTATGTGATTTGTGTCCCCATTCCTCAACAAATGCTTTCTAGGCCTGCAAAACACATGCGGGCAGTTACTGAATAAAATTCTAACCAGCAGTTACTGTAAACAAATGAGAACTATCTGACTCCGACTTAGCATGCTGTAAACCAGGCATGAAGACCCTTGTGGATACAAGTTGTAGTCCATGTGCCATAGATACTGTATTTGTCTCAGGATTTCTTGCTGTAACTCAATATTTTTAAATGGCAAATGAAGTCACTAATCATAACTGAATAGGGACAAAGTTGACGTAGGAGTCAATGTAGGTTAAACGTGATACAAGTATTGTATTACTATATGTAAAGTATTTTGTCATACTAAAAACACTTTGCTGAATTGTTGCCACTTCTGGGAAATCCACAAGTTGATTAAATGAAATCCAAACTGCAGAAGTAATGTTAATCTTGGTGAAGATAAGAACATTGTTTTTTGATTCAGACCTTGGCTCTGAGCTGTTTCTCTTATTGCTCAATGTCCTCTGTGCAGCTTGTTCCACAAGATGAATTTCAATGAGAGAACTGGGGCAATGCATGCAGTTCTGTTTCAAAGACGTGAAACACAGCTAAAATTGTCAGGATGATACAACGAATGACCCTGATGCCCCTGATCAGATCAATATAATTGATAATGGCATTAATGAATCTTTGACTAGCATTTATAGCAACTTTCAATAATTTGCACTCGTTAAGGAAATGTATCTGAAGTTTGACTTAATAAGCCAGATATGCATTGACATCTCCTCTGTTCCATATATCTGATTTAGCCTATGTCTAATTGACATGGACATCTCTTCTGTTCCAGACATTTCAATTTCTATTCCGATGTCATGGATAAAGGCCAGTGTTTTTATTTATTTAGGGGGTAGATCAGCTTTAATATTGCAGATATATTGTAACTTCTATCAATGTAATTGTCTGCATCACTTCCAATCCCCCATATGTTTTTTTCTTTTTTTCCCGCATATATACATACAGTGGGGAAAAAAAGTATTTAGTCAGCCACCAATCGTGCAAGTTCTCCCACTTAAAAAGATGAGAGAGGCCTGTAATTTTCATCATAGGTACACGTCAACTATGACAGACAAATTGAGAAGAAAAAAATCCAAAAAATCACATTGTAGGATTTTTAATGAATTTATTTGCAAATTATGGTGGAAAATAAGTATTTGGTCACCTACAAACAAGCAAGATTTCTGGCTCTCACAGACCTGTAACTTCTTCTTTAAGAGGCTCCTCTGTCCTCCACTCATTACCTGTATTAATGGCACCTGTTTGAACTTGTTATCAGTATAAAAGACACCTGTCCACAGCCTCAAACAGTCACACTCCAAACTCCACTATGGCCAAGACCAAAGAGCTGTCAAAGGACACCAGAAACAAAATTGTAGACCTGCACCAGGCTGGGAAGACTGAATCTGCAATAGGTAAGCTTGGTTTGAAGAAATCAACTGTGGGAGCAATTATTAGGAAATGGAAGACATACAAGACCACTGATAATCTCCCTCGATCTGGGGCTCCACGCAAGATCTCACCCCGTGGGGTCAAAATGATCACAAGAACGGTGAGCAAAAATCCCAGAACCACACGGGGGGACCTAGTGAATGACCTGCAGAGAGCTGGGACCAAAGTAACAAAGCCTACCATCAGTAACACACTACGCCGCCAGGGACTCAAATCCTGCAGTGCCAGAAGTGTCCCCCTGCATAAACCAGTACATGTCCAGGCCCGTCTGAAGTTTGCTAGAGTGCATTTGGATGATCCAGAAGAGGATTGGGAGAATGTCATATGGTCAGATGAAACCAAAATAGAACTTTTTGGTAAAAACTAATCTCATCGTGTTTGGAGGACAAAGAATGCTGAGTTGCATCCAAAGAACACCATACCTACTGTGAAGCATGGGGGTGGAAACATCATGCTTTGGGTCTGTTTTTCTGCAAAGGGACCAGGACGACTGATCCGTGTAAAGGAAAGAATGAATGGGGCCATGTATCGTGAGATTTTGAGTGAAAACCTCCTTCCATCAGCAAGGGCATTGAAGATGAAACGTGGCTGGGTCTTTCAGCATGACAATGATCCCAAACACACCGCCCAGGCAACGAAGGAGTGGCTTCGTAAGAAGCATTTCAAGGTCCTGGAGTGGCCTAGCCAGTCTCCAGATCTCAACCCCATAGAAAATCTTTGGAGGGAGTTGAAAGTCCGTGTTGCCCAGCGACAGCCCCAAAACATCACTGCTCTAGAGGAGATCTGCATGGAGGAATGGGCCAAAATACCAGCAACAGTGTGTGAAAACCTTGTGAAGACTTACAGAAAACGTTTGACCTGTGTCATTGCCAACAAAGGGTATATAACAAAGTATTGAGAAACTTTTGTTATTGACCAAATACTTATTTTCCACCATAATTTGCAAATAAGTTCATTAAAAATCCTACAATGTGATTTTTCTAATTTTGTCTGTCATAGTTGACGTGTACCTATGATGAAAATTACAGGCCTCTCTCATCTTTTTAAGTGGGAGAACTTGCACAATTGGTGGCTGACTAAATACTTTTTTCCCCCACTGTATATACAGTGAGGGAAAAAAGTATTTGATCCCCTGCTGATTTTGTACGTTTGCCCACTGACAAAGAAATGATCAGTCTATAACTTTAATGGTATGTTTATTTGAACAGTGAGAGACAGAATAACAACAAAAAAATCCAGAAAAACGCATGTCAAAACTGTTATAAATTTATTTGCATTTTAATGAGGGAAATAAGTATTTGACCCCCTCTCAATCAGAAAGATTTCTGTCTCCCAGGTGTCTTTTATACAGGTAACGAGCTGAGATTAGGAGCACACTCTTAAAGGGAGTGCTCCTAATCTCAGTTTGTTACCTGTATAAAAGACACCTGTCCACAGAAGCAATCAATCAATCAGATTCCAAACTCTCCACCATGGCCAAGACCAAAGAGCTCTCCAAGGATGTCATGGACAAGATTGTAGACCTACACAAGGCTGGAATGGGCTACAAGACCATCGCCAAGCAGCTTGGTGAGAAGGTGACAACAGTTGGTGCGATTATTCGCAAATGGAAGAAACACAAAATAACTGTCAATCTCCCTCGGCCTGGGGCTCCATGCAAGATCTCACCTCGTGGAGTTGCAATGATCATGAGAACAGTGAGGAATCAACCCAGAACTACACGGGAGGATCTTGTCAATGATCTCAAGGCAGCTGGGACCATAGTCACCAGAAAACTATTGGTAACACACTACGCCGTGAAGGACTGAAATCCTGCAGCGCCCGCAATGTCCCCCTGCTCTAGAAAGCACATATACATGCCCGTCTGAAGTTTACAAATGAACATCTGAATGATTCAGAGGAGAACTGGGTGAAAGTGTTGTGGTCAGATGAGACCAAAATTGAGCTCTTTGGCATCAACTCAACTCGCCGTGTTTGGAGGAGGAGGAATGCTGCCTATGACCCCAAGAACACCATCCCCACCGTCAAACATGGAGGTGGAAACATTATGCTTTGGGGGTGTTTTTCTGCTAAGGGGACAGGACAACTTCACCGCATCAAAGGGACGATGGACAGGGCCATGTACTTTCAAATCTTGGGTGAGAACCTCCTTCCCTCAGCCAGGTCATTGAAAATGGGTCGTGGATGGGTATTCCAGCATGACCATGACCCAAAACACACGCCCAAGGCAACAAAGGAGTGGCCTAGCCAGTCTCCAGACCTTAATCCCATAGAAAATCTGTGGAGGGAGCTGAAGGTTCGAGTAGCCAAACGTCAGCCTAGAAACCTTAATGACTTGGAGAAGATCTGCAAAGAGGAGTGTGACAAAATCCCTCCTGAGATGTGTGCTAACCTGGTGGCCAACTACAAGAAACGTCTGACCTCTGTGATTGCCAACAAGGGTTTTGCCACCAAGTACTAAGTCATGTTTTGCAGAGGGGTCAAATACTTATTTCCCTCATTTAAAATGGAAAATCAATTTATAACATTTTTGACATGCGTTTTTCTGGAATTTTTTGTTGTTATTCTCACTGTTCAAATAAACCTACCATTAAAATTATAGACTGATCATTTCTTTGTCAGTGGGCAAACGTACAAAATCAGCAGGGGATCAAATACTTTTTTCCCTCACTGTATATATACATATACACATACATACACATATATATATACTCATACATACGTACATATCCTTTAAAAATATATATACTTCCCTTTATTACTTTCCAACCCCACCATCCCCTCCCTAATTGGAGTAAACTAGTGAACAATAATGCTTAGGCCTCTACTTAATAATAATAATAATAATAATATGCCATTTAGCAGACGCTTTTATCCAAAGCGACTTACAGTCATGCGTGCATACATTTTTGTGTATGGGTGGTCCCGGGGATCGAACCCACTACCCTGGCGTTACAAGCGCCGTGCTCTACCAGCTGAGCTACAGAGGACTGCATGCTTATACATACTATATACATTTTATGGACACAGTCACTAATTATATTTTGTTTGTTTTTACTTCTGAACTTCCTCCGATCATTTTCATAATGCCCATCTGGTATGCTTCAATATGCCATATCTTTCTAACTGTGCTCTTTCACAAAAGCTCACAATATATAACCTATATACTTATTATTGACACAGCATGTCTTACACTAGTTATCTTGTTGTTATTAGTTGTTGTTATTAGTCCCATCCTTCAGCTCCATTCAACACCTCCCATCTAAAAGGCCAGTGTTTCAATTTATGTCGACATAAGATACCCTGAGCCGTGTCAAAGATGGGGTCAAGTCAGGGGGCAAACGACAACACTGTCTCTGTTGAGTCATCCAGACTGGACTGGACCAGACTAGACCAGTACTGACTTAAGCCAATGCAACAAGAGCTGTGCCAATGACACCCCCTTCTCTCTATGCAAGCAATTCTCACTGTTGCCTTGAGCATGTACCAAAATGCATCTGTATTTGTGTTCCCTCTGTCGACATCAATAATGTCCCCTCAGTTTGCAAATGAGGATCTTGCCTGCAGATTGGATTTTCCTTATTCTACTTTGTTTTAAGGGCAGCTCTGGGATGTGGGGTTGGGGGGGCGACGTTCCCATTAGGTCCCTTGAGGGTTTCGGAGTGACATTATCCCACTAGTGTTCTCTTGGGACCATCACGTTCCCTAATCATAACCCTAACCCTAATCATAACCTTAATCCTATCCCTAACCTTAACCTTAACCTTAACCTTAACTCTAACCCTAACCTCAACCTTAATCCTAACTCTAACCCTAACCTTAATCCTAACTCTTTATTTTTATTTATTTATTTAACCTTTATTTAACCAGGTAAGCCAGTTGAGAACAAGTTCTCATTTACAACTGCGACCTGGCCAAGATAAAGCAAAGCAGTGCGATAAAAACAACAACAACACAGAGTTACATATGGAATAAACAAAACGTACAGTCAATAACACAATAGAAAATCTATATGCAGTGTACGCAAATTTAGAAACTCAAACAGGAAGTACCCGTGCTAAGGACTATTCAACGCTGGTCTGACCAATCGGAATCCACGCTTCAAGATTGTTTTGATCACGCGGACTGGGATATGTTCCGGGTAGCTTCCGAAAATAATTTAGACATATACACTGAAACGGTGACGGAGTTTATCAGGAAGTGTATAGGTGATGTTGTGCCCACTGTGACTATTAAAACCTACCCTAACCAGAAACCGTGGATAGATGGCAGCATTCGCACAAATCTGAAAGCACGAACCACCGCATTCAACCATGGCAAGGTGACTGGGAATATGGCAGAATACAAACAGTGTAGCTACTCACTCCGCAAGGCAATTAAACTGGCAAAACATCAGTATAGAGACAAAGTGGAGTCGCAATTCAACGGCTCAGACACGAGACGTTAAACACCTCCAGACAAGCTAAACACCTTCTTCGCCCGCTTTGAGGATAACACAGTGTCACTGACGAGGCCCACTACCAAGGACTGTGGCCCCTCCTTCTCCATGGCTGACGTGATTAAGACATTTAAGCATGTTAACCCCTCAAGGATGCCGGCCCAGACGGCATCCCTAGCCGCGTCTTCAGAGCATGCGCAAACCAGCTGGCTGGTGTGTTCATGGACATATTCAATCTCTCCCTTTCCTAGTCTGCTGTTCACACATGCTTCAAGATGGCCACCATTGTTCCTGTACCCAAGAAAGCAAAGGTAACTGAACTAAATGACTATCGCCCTGTAGCACTCACCTCTGTGGGCGGCAGGTAGCTTAGTGGGTAAGAGCGTTGTGCCAGTAACCGAAAGGTCGCTGGTTCTAATCCCCGAGCCGACTAGGTGAAAAATCTGTCGATGTGCCCTTAAGCAAGGCACTTAACCCTAATTGCTCCTGTAAGTCGCTCTGGATAAGAGCGTCTGCTAAATGACTAAAAATTTAAATGTAAAAAATGTCATCATGAAGTGCTTTGAAAGACTAGTCAAGGATCATATCACCTTACCTGTCACCCTAGACCCACTTCAATTTGCTTACCGCCCCAATAGATCCACAGACGATGCAATTGCCTGCACACTGCCCTATCCCATCTGGACAAGAGGAATACCTATGTAAGAATGCTGTTCATTGACTATAGCTCAGCATTCAACACCATAGTACCCTCCAAGCTCATCATTAAGCTCGAGGCCCTGGGTCTGAACCCCGCCCTGTGCAACTGGGTCCTTGACTTCCTAACTGGCCGCCCCTAGGTGGTGAAGATAGGAAACAACATCTCCACTTCGCTGATCCTCAACACTGGGGCCCCACAAGGGTGCGTGCTCAGCCCCCTCCTGTACTCCCTGTTCACCCATGACTGCGTGGCCAAGCACGCCTCCAACTCAATCATCAAGTTTGCAGACGACACAACAGTAGTAGGCTTGATTACCAACAATGACAAGACTGCCTACACTCAACCTCTCACTCAACATCAACAAAACAAACAGCAGAGGGTGCACCCCCCTATCCACATCGACGGGACCGCAGTGGAAAAAGTGGAAAGCTTCAAGTTCCTTGGCGTGCACATCACCGACAAACTGAAATGGTCCACCCACGCAGACAGTGTGGTGAAGAAGGCGCAACAGAGCCTCTTCAACCTCAGGAGGGCAAACTACCCGCTCTCCAAGACACATACAGCACCCGATGTCACAGGAAGGCCAAAAAGATCATCAAGGACATCAACCACCCGAACCACTGCCTGTTCACCCCGCTATCATCCAGAAGGTGAGGTCAGTACAGGTGCATCAAAGCTGGGACCGAGAGAATGAAAAACAGCTTCTATCTCAAGGCCATCAGACTGTTAAATAGGCATCACTAGCACATTAGAGGCTGCTGCTGCCTATTGAAATCACTGGCCACTTTAAGAAATGGAACACCAGTCACTTTAATAATGTTTACATATCTTGCACTACTCATCTCATATGTACATACTGTATTCTATTCTATAACATTCTACTGTATCTTAGTCCATCCCGCTCTGTCATTGCTTGTCCATATATGTATATATTCTTAAATCCCATTCCTTACTTTTTTGTGTGTATTGGGTATATGTTGTGTAATTGACAGATATTACTGCACTGTCGGAGCTAGAAGCATAAGCATTTCGCTACACCCGCTATAACATCTGCTAAACACGTGTATGTGACAAATTCAATTTTATTTTATTTTATTTTATTAGTAAATTATGGAGGTAAGGCAATAAATAGGCCATAGTGCAAAATAATTACAATTTAGTATTAACACTGGAGTGATAGATGTGCAGAAGATGATGTGCAAATAGAGATACTGGGGTGCAAATGAGCAAAATAAATAACAATGTAAATAACAATATGGGGATGAGGTAGTTGGGTGGGCTAATTGCAGATGGGCTTTGTACAGGTTTCAGTGATCGGTAAGCTGCTCTGACAACTGATGCTTAAAGTTAGTGAGGGAGATAAGTGTCTCCAGCTTCAGATATTTTTGCAGTTCATTCCAGTCATTTACAGCAGAGAACTGGAAGGAATGGGGGCCAAAGGAGGTGTTGGCTTTGGGGATGACCAGTGAGATATACCTGCTGGAACGCATACTACGGGTGTGTGTTGCTATGGTGACCAATGATCTAAGATAAGGCGGGGATTTGCCTAGAAGTGATTTATAGATGACCTGGAGCCAGTGGGTTTGGCGACAAATATGTAGTGAGGGCTAGCCAACGAGAGCGTACAGGTCACAATGGTGGGTAGTATATGGGGCTTTGGTGACAAAATGGATGGCACTGTGATAGACTACATCCAATTTGCTGAGTAGAGTGTTGGAAGCTATTTTGTAAATGACATCGCCAAAGTCAAGGATCGGTAGGATAGTCAGTTTTACGAGGGCATGTTTAGCAGCATGAGTGAAAGAGGCTTTGTTGCGAAATAGGAAGCCGATTCTAGATTTAACTTTGGATTGGAGATGCTTAATGTGAGTCTGGAAGGAGAGTTTACAGTCTAACCAGACAGCTAGGTATTTGTAGTTGTCCACATATTCTAAGTCAGACCCGCCGAGAGTAGTGATTCTAGTCGGGCAGGCGGGTACAAGCAGCGTTCGATTGAAGAGCATGCATTTAGTTTTACTAGCGTTTAAGAGCAGTTGGAGGCCACGGAAGGAGTGTTGTATGGCATTGAAGCTCGTTTGGAGGTTTGTTAACACAGTGTCCAGTGAAGGGCCAGAAGTATACAAAATGGTGTCGTCTGCGTAGAGGTGGATCTGAGAGTCACCAGCAGCAAGAGCGACATCATTGATATACACAGAGAATAGAGTCGGCCCGAGAATTGAACCCTGTGGCACCCCCATAGAGACTGCCAGAGGTCCACACAACAGGCCCTCCGATTTGACACATTGAACTCTAGCTGAGAAGTAGTTGGTGAACCAGGCGAGGCAATCATTTGAGAAACCAAGGCTATTTAGTCTTCCAATAAGAATGCAGTGATTGACAGAGTCAAAAGCCTTGGCCAGGTCGATGAAGACGGCTGCACAGTACTGTCTTTTATCGATCGCGGTTATTATATCGTTTAGGACCTTGAGCGTGGCTGAGGTGCACCCATGACCAGCTTGGAAACCAGATTGCATAGCGGAGAAGGTAAGGAGGGATTCGAAATGGTCGGTGATCTGTTTGTTAACTTGGCTTTCAAATATTTTCGAAAGGCAGGGCAGGATGGATATAGGTCTGTAACAGTTTGGATCTAGAGTGTCACCCCCTTTGAAGAGGGGGGTGACCGCGGCAGCTTTCCAATCTCAGGGGATCTCAGACGATACGAAAGAGAGGTTGAACAGGCTAGTAATAGGGGTTGCGACAATTTCGGTGGCTAATTTTAGAAAGAATGGGTCCAGATTGTCTAGCCCAGCTGATTTGTAGGGGTCCAGATTTAGCAGCTTTTTTCAGGACATCAGCTATCTGAATTTGGGTGAAGGAGAAGCATGGGGGGGGCATGGGCAAGTTGCAGCAGAGGGTGCAGAGCTGGTGGCCGGGGTAGGGGTAGCCAGGTGGAAAGCATGGCCAGCCGTAGCAAAATGCTTATTGAAATTCTCGATTATCGTAGATTTATCTGTGGTGACCGGGTTTCCTAGCCTCAGTGCAGTGGGTAGCTGGGAGGAGGTGCTCTTTTTCTCCATGGACTTTACAGTGTCCCAAAACCTTTTGGAGTTAGTGCTACAGGATGCACATTTCTGTTTGAAAAAGCTAGCCTTTGCTTTCCTAACTGATTGTGTATATTGGTTCCTGACTTCCCTGAAAAGTTGCATATCGCGGGGGCTGTTCGATGCTAATGCAGTACGCCACAGGATGTTTTTGTGCTGGTCATGGGCAGTCAAGTTCTGGGGTGAACCAGGGGCTATATCTGTTCTTAGTTCTGAATTTTTTGAATGGGGCATGCTTGTTTAAGATGGAGAGGAAAGCACTTTTGAAGAACATCCAGGCATTCTCTATTGACGGAATGAGGTCAATATCCATCCAGGATACCCGGGCCAGGTCAATTAGAAAGACCTGCTTGCTGAAGTGTTTTAGGGAGCGTTTGACAGTGACGAGGGGTGGTCGTTTGACCGCGGACCCATTACGGACGCAGGCAATGAGGCAGTGATCGCTGAGATCCTGGTTGAAGACAGTGGAGGTGTATTTAGAGGGTAAATTAGTCAGGATGATATCTATGAGGGTGCCCATGTTTACGGATTTAGGGTTGTACCTGGTAGGTTCCTTGATAATTTGTGTGAGATTGAGGGCATCTACTTTAGATTGTAGGACGGCCGGGGTGTTAAGCATATCCCAGTTTAGGTCACCAAGCAGTACGAACTCTGAGGATAGATGGGGGGGCAAGCAATTCACATATGGTGTCCAGGGCACAACTGGGGGCTGAGGGGGGTCTGTAGCAAGCGGCAACAGTGAGAGACGTATTTCTGGAAAGGTGGATTTTTAGAAGTAGGAGCTCAAACTGTTTGGGCACAGACCTGGATAGTATGATAGAGCTCTGCAGGCTATCTCTGCAGTAGATTACAACTCCGCCCCCTTTGGCAGTTCTATCTAGACAGAAAATGTGTTAGTTCGGGATGGACATTTCTGAATTTTTGGTGGCCTTCCTAAGTGAAGATTCAGACACTGCTAGGGTTGGCAGAGTGTGCTAACGCAGTGAATAACTCAAACTTGGGGAGGAGGCTTCTGATGTTAACATGCAAGAAACCAAGGCTTTTACGGTTACAGAAGTCAACAAATGATAGCGCCTGGGGGGTAGCAGTGATACTGGGGGCTACAGGGCCTGGGTTAGCCTCTACATCACCAGAGGAACAGAGGAGGAATAGAATAAGGATACGGCTAAAGGCTTTAAGAACTGGTCTTCTAGTGCGTTGGGGCAGATTTCCGGGCGTTGTAGAATAGATTCAGGGCATTATGTACAGACAAGGATATGGAAGAATATGAGTACAGTGGAGGTGCAACTAAGCATTGGGTAACTATGAAAGAGAGAGCATCATTGGAGGTACCGATTGAGCCTGTCTCCGCGTGTATGGGGGGTGGGACAAAGGAGCTCTCTGAGGCTGGTTGAGCGGGACTGGGGGTTCTACAGTGAAATTGTATAATAAGAACTAACCCAAACAGCAATAGGCAAGGCATATTGACATGGGAGAGAGGCATAACGCAATCACAGGTGTTATTCGAGAGGGCTAAGACAACAACTGGTAATGGCGACGAAAGTTTGGGCTGAGGCCAAACAGATAAACAGAATGGGGTACTGTGTAAAGGAACAGTCCAGCAGGCATCAGCTGTGTAGCTGAGTGATCATAAGGTCCAGTGAACAGCAATAGGTAAGTCCGGGAGCAGTTCGTAGGCTGCTACAGCACAGGCGAGCAGGAGGCACGGCTGTTAATTGCGCGTGCTAGTGGGCCGGGGCTAGCAGATGGATCTTCGTGGTCGTCGCAACGGGAAGCCTGTTGAAACCACATCAGACGATTACGTCGGCAGACCAGTCGTGATGGATCGGCGGGGCTCCGTGTCGACACTAGGAGGTCCCGTCCGGTTGACAGAGAGGTAGATAGCCAGGAGATGGGCCTGGTTCGAGGCTAGCTCAAGGCTAATTGGTTGTTGGGACAGTGGTGATTAGCCAACAACAGCCATTCGGTTGCAGCTAGCTAGTTGCGATGGTCCGGTGTTAAGGTCCAGTGATTCAGTGATTCCGGCAGAAAATCCGATATGCTCTGGGTCGATAGCATGCTGTGCAGACTGGCCGATAATTGTCCAGGCTAGAGCTGGCTGGTAGGTAGTGCAGGCCATGGACAGTGGTGAAGACCGCTAACGGTGGCTAATAGCAAGTAGCTAGTAAGCTGGCTAGTTTCAGCCGTAGGTTCTAAAAATAAATAAATAATAGAATCTGTTCCACATTGGGTGAAGCGGGTTGCAGGAAAGTATATTTAGTTAAAGGATGGAAAGTGAGATAGAGAAATATATATACGAAAAAAAGACAAAAACCTAAAAGAACTGGCTATTTACACGAGGACACAACAGAATACAGGACCGCACTACTACGCCATCTTGGATAAACTCTTACCTTAACCTTAATCCTAACTCTAACCCTAACCTTAACTCTAACCCTAACTCTAACCTTAACCTTAATCCTAACTCTAACCCTAACCTTAACTTGAGTCCTAACTCTAACCCTGACCCTAACCCTAACCTTAATCCCAACTCTAACCCTAACCTTAACCTTAATCCTAACGCTAACTCTAACCTTAATCCTAACTCTAATCCTATAATTCCAGGTTGTATGTTACATATTGAGGTTTCTATACCCTTCCTATGCCACTTATTTCCCAAAATGTTGAAATGGAATATATACGTAGCTCATGAGACTCTATAGGTTGTGATACTGAATAAATCTACCCTCTGATAAACATTAAAGTCAAGATGACAAATATATAGCCTGGTCCGCTGGTCTGTTTACCCTTTAACTAACTCCTGTAGAGGTATGTCATGTATGGTATGACAACCAATGACAACAGAGGACTTGGCTAAGGCAAAAACAGATCTGGTGACCAGGCTAGCAAAAAAATTAATCGTAAGTATTGTTCCTAGAGATATTGGATATGCCTTTGTTGACAGGAAACTTTATTTTGCTGAAACCGAATAGTTTAGGTTTGGTTGATCAAGGACGCCAGGCTACGTAAGCTTCCGCAATGGGCCATCTGTAAACAATGGCTGAAACAAGTCCTGGATGTAAAGATTCAATATACTATTTCAATCTGTGGTCCTGGCTATCATTCTGAGGACATCTAACCTCTAATCTAAATGTCTATCATACCTCTGATCACAGTCTGAGAGCAAGATCACACACCGATACAGAAACAGAAGGAACACTGCAGTGTTCCTTTTCAACGGTTTCACTTCTGTAGTGATATATTTCCTATGGAGATGGATAGAGTTGTCGTATTATGTCTATCTAGATGACTATTGCTTATCATCTACCTAGCCGTTCCAGATGACTCTTATTTATAGTCTACTTACACCTAGTCGTTCTCTTACTATTATTTGTCGGCATCTCTTTCAGAGATTGATTTGCAGTCTGTATGTGATTTGTGTCCCCATTCCTCAACAAATGCTTTCTAGGCCTGCAAAACACATGCGGGCAGTTACTGAATACAATTCTAACCAGCAGTTACTGTAAACAAATGAGAACTATCTGACCTCGACTTAGCATGCTGTAAACCAGGCATGAAGACCCTTGTGGAGACAAGTTGTAGTCCATGTGCCATAGATACTGTATTTGTCTCAGGGTTTCTTGCTGTAACTCAATATTTTTAAATGGCAAATGAAGTCACTAATCATAACTGAATAGGGACAAAGTTGACGTAGGAGTCAATGTAGGTTAAACGTGATACAAGTATTGTATTACTATATGTAAAGTCTTTTGTCTTACTAAAAACACTTTGCTGAATAGTTGCCACTAAATGAAATCCAAACTGCAGAAGTAATGTTAATCTTGGTGAAGATAAGAACATCGTTTTTTGATTCAGACCTTGGCTCTGAGCTGTTTCTCTTATTGCTCAATGTCCTCTGTGCAGCTTGTTCCACAAGATGAATTTCAATGAGAGAACTGGGGCAATGCATGCAGTTCTGTTTCAAAGACGTGAAACACAGCTAAAACTGTCAGGATGATACAACGAATGACCCTGATGCCCCTGATCAGATCAATAGAATTTATAATGGAATTCATGAATCTTTGACTAGCAGTTATAGCAAATTTCTATAATATAATAATAAGCCAGATATGCATTGACATCTCCTCTGTTCCATATATCTGATTTAGCGTATTTCTAATTGACATGGACATCTCTTCTGTTCCAGACATTTCAATTTCTATTCCGATGTCATGGATAAAGGCCAGTGTTACAATTTATGTTGACATAAGATATCCTGAGCCGTGTCAAAGATGGGGTCAAGTCAGGGGGCAAACGACAACACTGTCTCTGTTGAGTCATCCAGACTGGACTGGACCAGACTAGACCAGTACTGACTTAAGCCAATGCAACAAGAGCTGTGCCAATGACACCCCCTTCTCTCTATGCAAGCAATTCTCACTGTTGCCTTGAGCATGTACCAAAATGCATCTGTATTTGTGTTCCCTCTGTCGACATCAATAATGTCCCCTCAGTTTGCAAATGAGGATCTTGCCTGCAGATTGGATTTTCCTTATTCTACTTTGTTTTAAGGGCAGCTCTGGGATGGGGGGTGGGGGGGGGCGACGTTCCCATTAGGTCCCTTGAGGGTTTCGGAGTGACATTATCCCACTAGCGTTCACTTGGGACCATCACGTTCCCTTGGGACCATCATGCGACGTCCTGAGGACTAGTAAAATGAACGTCCTGAGGACGTCCTAAATTGTCCTCAGTGACGTCCTGGGAACTTACAGGGAACTAGACAAAGGTCCCCAAGAGAACATTCCCTTGAGACCATCATGTGACATTCTTAGAACATTCTCAGAACGTCAGAGGGATAATGTCACACCAAAACCCTTAAGGGACCTAATGGGAACATCGCCGACTGTCCTCAGGACGTCCCCTGTTGGCTGGGTTTCCACCACACAGGACTCCTCATTACCTCGCCGTCATAATGCCCTCCCTCCCTCACTCCCTCCCTCCCCACCCTCCCCATACCTGCTTTGTGTATCACCTAAATCTTTCCCTACTTTCCCACAGAGGCTGAACGAAAGTGTATTGAAAGAAAAAAAAGCTTACCTTTTTTGCCATAGGAAGGTTTTTTGTTGTAGAAAAAGTTGGCTTCTAACCCAGTTACCTTCTATAAACTGTGCAGGATTCTTGGCAGCCTCACGTGGTTCATCTGAGGACAATGCCGAACTGGAAAAACAGCCAGTGCCTCCCGCATACTTATTGAGATGGAAGGGATCCAGAAACCACAACTACTGGAATATCATAAGGAGAGTCACTATAACCATCAATGCTGGCTTCCTTTCTCCCTGTATATTCATTCCCCTGATACCTCGCTCATACTGTATTAAATAAAAGTGGTCTCTCTTCCCCACTCTGAATCAAAGAGGAGCAGTGTTCCTCTTCAACTTGAATGAACTACCCAGTGGGCTCCGCGTAGCTCGGCAACCGGCAGCCAGTCAAATCACTGAGGATTATGAAGTTATTTTAATCTTTCTCATCTCGTTAAATAAGACATTCTCATCTCATTGGTCGAAAGACACAGGATGGTGTGCTGTTTATTCTCGTTTACGGTTGAGTATACCTCTTCTCTCATTATCTTCACGAACACATACATCAGAGATGTAACTAAACAGTTTTAATTGGCAACACATTGTTTTAATGCTATTGTGCTGTAAGAAAATGTGACATTTCACTTGGCTTGACACTACTCTACTAACTATTCCAGACTGCTATATAAAGCTGTAATCAGCAATGTGGGTGGTAGCAGTACAGTATGTTGTTGAACAACTAGGACAGAAAAGGCCTGATATCCCTTACCAGAATATAACAGGGATGAATTAACAATCTTTTCTTTCTCTATAACTTATGTTTTGCTCATTGTCTTAAAAGTATTCAAAAGCGAATTGTTACCTGAATGCTCAAAAATCGCAGAACATCTAATACACAACGCTGACTCATCAAGTTTTTGGGGAAAACATTTTGTAGCAGTTGATGTCATGATGACATCCCAGACTCTATATCTGAAGAGTTTAATACAGTTAAAACTAAACGAGTTACCGTGTTTTTCGGGAACAAAATGTAAGAAAACAAATGACTGTGATGTACCTGAAACGGCCTGAAGGACAACCACCTTACCTACAGTACAACTCAGAGGTAGTAGTGTATGTCCATTTGATTTACTCAAGTTTTAAACGACATACCAGACTTAAAGTAGTCTTGGAGCATCAATGGACAGATTATCTCAGCATGGTTTAGCATGGTAGATATAAAATGAATGAATGAACCTTTTGTCATGTAAATGTAATTTATGAGCAGTGTTCAGGGCCCAGCAACTTCTGAAATCTAGCTACAATTATTTAATTGAGTTTACTAAAGAGCATTTTAGGTCAAGAGGATGCTTATAAAGACTCAACCTATTCAAGGTGTTATGTCATCTTGGTGACAAATAGAGTATCAGTGTGCCGTTAAATGACCTAGGTTATATTGTTTAAATTCAAGAGGAGAATTTGATAATCCGAAAGGAAGTTTTGTGAAACCGAAGGAACCTAAAAATGTGAAAATATGTCCTTTTTATAATCTACTCAAGGTAAGCCACTATACAAAATGAGAACCTCTCAAACAATTAGAAAGCTTTCAGCTCTGCACTCACTTGCCTAAGGTGACTTGCAGGCAACAATAGCTGACACAATACATCTCATTCAAGAGTGAAGAAAAGAGTGACAGGCTTTCTTGTAATCAGATTGGTCATAAATCACAAAGACAAACTACACTTCTAAAAATAGAAGTTTGAGTAACTCGGCACATCTAAAAAAAAACACTGAACTATTTATTGGAAGTTTATATGGGTAAATCTGATGAATGATCAAATCCACATTATGGCAGAACAAAGTCCTATTTATTGCCTGAGTACATTACTGTACTGAGTACACAGTCATTGCAATGAGTCGTATCTTTACTCCAAGACATTATGTAAGTCAATACAATTGTAGACTGCATTCCGCCAATGAACAATCCTTAAAGGGGCAATGTACAGTTCAAACAATAATAAAGCGAAAAATGTAAGCACTTTCAAATTCATAGACAGAGCTATGTATGCAAGAACTGGCCATCCATGATATCAACATTATCGTTTTAACCATGATTTGAAGCTATAGAGCGTTTGTTTACAATTACATTATTTACAAACATTGGAACAAAACAAGCATGTACAGTGCATTCGGAAAGTATTCAGACCCCTTGACTTTTTCCACATTTTGTTATGTTACAGCCTTATTCTACAAATGATTAAATTACTTTTTTCCCTCATCAATCTACACACAATACCCCATAATGACAAAGCGAAAACAGGTTTTTAGAAATGTTTGCACATTTATTAAAACAAAAAAACAGAAATACCTTATTTACATAAGCATTCAGACCTTTTGCTATGAGACTCGAAATTGAGCTCAGGTGCATCCTGTTTCCATTGATCGTCCTTGAGATGTTTCTACAACTTGATTGGAGTCCACCTGTGGTAAATTCAATTGACTGGACATGATTTGGAAAGGCACACACCTGTCTATATAAGGTCTCACAGTTGACAGTGCATGTCAGAGCAAAAACCAAGCCATGAGGTCGAAGGAATTGTCCATAGAGATCCGAGACAGGATTGTGTCGAGACACAGAACGGTGAAGCATGGTGGTGGCAGCATCATGCTGTGGGGATGTTTTTCAGCGGCAGGGACTGGGAGACTAGTCAGGATCGAGTGAAAGATGAACGGAGCAAAGTACAGCGAAATCCTTGATAAAAACCTGCTCCAGAGCGCTCAGGACCTCAGACTTGGGCGAAGGTTCACCTTTCTACAGGACAGCGGCCCTAAGCACACAGCCAAGACAACGCAGGAGTGACTTGGGGACAAGTGTGTGAATGTTCTTGAGTGGCCCAGCCAGAGCCCGGACTTGAACCCACTCGAACATCTCTGGAGAGACTTGAAAATAGCTTTGCAGCGACCCTCACCATCCAACCTGACAGAGCGTGAGAGGATCTGCAGAGAAGAATGGGAGAAACTCCCCAAATACAGATGTGCCAAGCTTGTAGCGTCATACCAAAGAAGACTCAAGGCTGTAATCGCTGCCAAAGGTGCTTCAACAAAGTACTGAGTAAAGGGTCTGAATACTTATGTAAATGTGATATTTCCATGTTTAAACTTGCAAACATTTCTAAAAACCTGTTTTTGCTTCATCATTATGGGGTATTGTGTGTAGATTGATGAGGAATTATTTTTATTGAACGTAACAAAATGTGGAAAAAGTCAAGGGGTCTGAACACTTTCCGAATGCACTGTGTTTTGGTTTCAAGTTTCAAGATTTGAAGCTTTATTTGTCACATGCACAAGTACAGTGGAATGCTTAACTTGCAAGCCCAACCCAACAGTGCAGTATTCAATATCAAAATAGTAGAACTAACAAAAAACAAAACAACACAAGAAATAAGTGCGGAAGCTAAATACAGGGTCAGTGCCAGTAACAAATGTACAATCTGCAGGGATACTGTCGTGTTTGAGGTAGATATGTACGGTACATGTAGGCAGGGATTAGGAGAAAGTGACTGGTAGCAGGATCAGTGGCGACCCGTCATTCAGGGCAGAGCCCCACCTGTTTAGCTAAAAAAATAATATATATATATATATATAATCTATATATATATATATATTTTGTTGTTGCATGTTTTGCATGTTATTTTGGCATTAATACATGTCACATATCACTTTGCAAACAATGTAAAAAAAAAATGTTTTAGTTACATACAAACATGGTCGCTTTTTTGCTTTCTTGAGTAAGGCAGTTCCAAAATGCAGGTGTTTCAGCCTAGTTCAGTGCTTTCTGTGGTGGTGGGGCAGCCAGAGGAAAATACAGAGCGTAGGGGTTGGTAATGATCTCTAGTTGCGCCGTGATTGGCTCAGTGTTGAATACATTAGCCATGCTGTCAATCCAACTGACTTCTGTCGCGTTCAAACAACTGGAAACTCAGAACTGGGAAATCTCAGACTTCAGTGAGTTCAAGACAACTGGGAACTAGCACCGACTGGGAAAATACGTTTTTGAACGGTCATCCAACTCGGATTTCCAAGTAGGGAATTCTGGCCTCTTTCTAGAGCTCCGACCTGAAGATCATTTACGTCACGATTCAACCTTGTTTTTTTCAGAGTTCCCAGTTGTCTTGAATGCACCATAAATCCAGAGAATGCCAGATTTTGATGACAAAGTTTGATGACAAAATTTGCCCACAAGAAGGACCGCCGCGCCTCCTTCCTGTTCAAGTGAGCACAGCACAACAAAAATGTATTTTATGCTGCTGCGTAAATGATGTAATATGCCAGGGAGATATGTATACTGTAGCTAAGAAAGCAATAGTAAGTGTATGTTGTGTAGTAAGATGTTAGTAGCCCATGTGCCTCACCCTAATAATTTGGTCCCTTTCCCCCTCTTATCTTAGCCTACTGTTCTGACTGTGATGCACGTGCAGCCTATAGCCTGTTTTAGAGAAACGTCATCAACGAATATTGTAAGAGCTTTCATTGTCTGCTTATTTGCCCCCTTTATTTATCCTACAGTTCTGACTTGGTGTACAGGGAGAATACTGTAAGAACGGCCCATGTTCTGAATTCCGTCACTGTACATTTCAAAAGTGCTAAACAAATAGTTATATTGACTACGTCCGTCCTAGCTCGCTCATTAAAGTCTTAATTGAAATTACCGATTGCCTCTTATCCGCTTGTCGTCCCCTTATGCCATAGTTTGTACATCTCAATTGTCAGTAGAAACCACATTTGTTTAATGAAGTCAGGCATATCCGCTATGTTTTTTTTAAAGGCAGTAAATGAGGCTGAATGAACTGTTTCGCTGCCAGACAAGGCTCCGCTGATAGCCAGGTGTAGCGGTGGTAAGGTGTTGGGACTGCTGTTGGGACAGCTTTAAGTAGGCCCTAACAGTTTGTGGGCACCGTTTGTCGCCATTATAGTGCAATTAATGTATTGTTTAGTGTTGTGTTGTGTTGTGTTGTGTAGTGGCTTTGCTGGCATGCATAATTTTGTTTTGTTTTTTGAGTTTGCCCCACCAAGATTGACATGCTAAAATTGCCACTGAGCGAATTATAATAATAATAATAATAATAATAATAATAATAATAATAATAATAATAACAATAATAACAACAAACAGTATGGCAGCAGCATAAGTGGTGTGTGTGTGTGTGTGTGGTGGTGAGTGTGTATATACAGTACCAGTCAAACGTTTGGACACACCTGCTCATTCAAGGGTTTTTCTTTATTTTTACTATTTTCTACCTTGTAGAATAATAGTGAAGACATCAAAACTATGAAACAACACTAATGGAATCATGTAGTAACCAAAAAAGTGTTGAAATAATCAAGATATATTTTCTATTTGAGATTCTTCAAAGTAGCCACCCTTTGCCTTGATGACAGCTTTGCACACTCTTGGCATTCCCTCAACCAGCTTCATGAGGAATGCTTTTCCAACAGTCTTGAAGGAGTTCCCACATATGCTGAGCACTTGTTGGCTGCTTTCCCTTCACTCTGAGGTCCAACTCATCCCAAACCATCTCAATTGGTTAGAGGTTGGGTGATTGTGGAGGCCAGGTCATCTGATGCAGCACTCCATCACTCTCCTTCTTGGTCAAATAGCCCTTACACAGCCTGGAGGTGTGTTTTGGGTCATTGTCCTGTTGAAAAACAAATGATAGTTCCATTAAGCCCAAACCAGATGGGATGGCGTATCGCTGTAGAATTCTGTGGTAACCATGCTGGTTAAGTGTGCCTTGAATTCTAAATAAATAACAGACAATGTCACCAGCAAAGCACCCCCACACCATCACACTTCCTCCTCCATGCTTCATGGTGGGAACCACATATGCAGAGATCATCCGTTCACCTACACTGCGTGTCAAAAAGACATGGCGGTTGTAACCAAAAATCACAAATTTGGATTCCATTCCAAAGGACAGATTTCCACCGGTCTAATGTCCATTGCTCGTCTTTTTTGGCCCAAGCAAGTCTCGTCTTCTTATTGGTGTCCTTTAGTAGTGGTTTATTTGCAGCAATTCAACCATGAAGGCCTGATTCACACAGTCTCCTCTGAACAGTTGATGTTGAGATGTGTTTTTTACTTGAACTCTGTGAAGCATTTATTTGGGCTGCAATTTCTGAGGCTGGTAACTCTAATGAACGTATCCTCTGCAGCAGAGGTAACTCTGGATCTTCCTTTCCTGTGGCGGTCCTCATGAGAGCCAGTTTCATCATAGCGCTTGATGGTTTTTGCGACTGCACTTGAAGAAACTTTAAAAGTTCTTGAAATGTTCCATATTGACTGACCTTCATTTCTTAAAGTAAGGATGGACTGTCGTTTCTCTTTGCTTATTTGAGCTGTTCTTGCCATAGTATGGACTTGGTCTTTTACCAAATAGGGCTATCTTCTGTACACCCCCCCCACCTTGTCACAACACAACTGATTGGCTCAAACGCATTAAGAAGGAAATAAATTCCACAAAGTAACTTTTAACAAGGCACACCTGTTAATTGAAATGCATTCTAGGTGACTACCTCGCGAAGCTGGTTGAGAGAATGCCAAGAGTGTGCAAAGCTGTCATCAAGGCAAAGGGTGGCTACTTTGAAGAAACTCAAATATAAAATATATTTTGATTTTTTCAACACTTTTTTGGTTACTAATCTAATCAATAATCATTATAGCAGCATCGTAGGTGTGAGGGGGAGCAGTAGTTGTTAGACATTTAAGAGTCTTATAGACGGGTTGGCTGACAACGTCATAAAAATGATGTGTGCGCATCGATAAGGCTGGAAGGCGTGCGTTGTTGTGATTCTGAAATGTCAGATAGCTACCAATTGGGGAGTAACGGTTCACCAAACCCACGGTTTGGTACGTTTTGCGGTTTTGGGATCACGGGTTAGGTTTCAGTACAGCCATTAAATGCCATTCATAATGTTCAGCATTCACAATGTTCCTGGCATTGTCTGTTGTGACCGGATTGTTATGTTGGGCCTCTCCAGTTTCCACTCTGATGCTGCGTTTGTAACCATGTGGGTGGTGGGAATTTACCAGTTGTCAAGTCGTAAATACCAGTTCAAATAAAATAAAATAAAATGCAAAATAAAAATAAAATAAAATTATATTTGTCACATGCTTAAACATGATGGTGGATTTTTAATGTTATGGGGCTATTTTGCTTCCGCTGGTCCTGTAAATGATAGACAACCCTGGCACTAGTGTTAAAAATACTCTTCACAAAAGCCTTTATTCTGTCTCATCTGAATATGTTGTAACCCCTATAACAATACTACTATAGCTATGTCTCAGGGCAAATTATAACAATAGACATATATAAGATATCTATTGGCTTTGGTAGCTAGCTATACAAATAGATAGCTACTGTTTTGACCAGCTAATTTCAATGCTAATTTATTTCATGAACATTGGATAAGATAAACAACTAGTTAACAATCTGCAGGAACAAGCAGTTTATTTAGCTAGCAAGCAAATAATAAATTGTGGTCAGCACTGACCTGCTAATGTAACCATAACAGCTAGAAGAGACATGGGAAAGCTCTCACCTTCACATCCATTGCACAGCAACTAGTTGAAGCATTTCTCAGTTTCTCTGACAGTAGCCAGTTAACTAGCTTGGGAACTTTAGCCAGCTGAATCCTTATGTTCAACTATATCTCAGTTTGCTAGCTAGCTAAATAGCAAAGTCAACTTATTCCTGTCTGTAGATAGCAACCAACTAGTTAGGTAACGTTTGTTAGTTGTAAAATTGACAAATTCACTTGTGTTGCAACACAGAAACTACCGGCGTCAGTTAGCCTACACTCCACGTGAAGGTAGTTGATGCAAACTAACCACTTGCGAAATGCAGTCATTAAAAACAACCTCCGTGATCTTGCTAGCTACTAGTTTGTGTCCGGGGACTGTTTAGGCTAGGGAAATAGGCGGAAAAGGCAGTGATGTCAGAAAGCCGGAACTTCCTACACGTGTCCCATTTCAGACTCCTCCTCTAGTCTCACATTTTGGGGAAGTTGAACAGACTTCTTAAACTGAAGCGTTCAAAGATTGCGGAAGTAAGCCAAGGAGAGACTAGGCCTCACGTGGCCACTGTTCTGTCCTTTACTGCATGTTAGTGGTTGGTTGTCCATCTGTGCATCCATGGATGCCAATCCTTGGCGAGAGCATCAACTCAGGACAGATGGCACATGGCACCAAGAGGGGGGTGCCTCTTTGCCTTTCACTGCGGTTCCTCAACTTCACCAACGTCTCTATTCATGTGTCCAATTGCCTTTAAGGGCAATTGTTTTGGTAAGCAGCTGAGGGATGGGGCTGGAGAAATGTAACCACTCTCTGATTCATGGACAGAGCTATGGATCCAAGGACTGACCATCCATGAGATCTCAATGACCATGTTTTGAAGCTATACAGTGTTTGTTTATAATATAATTGTTTATAAACAATCAAGTAAAACGCGCATATATTTTGGGTTCCGATGGGATTAGACAGTTGAACGAAGCTCATGACAAGGCATTTATCAATTACAATCTTCAATAATCAATGGCTATATCATTAATTTTAAAGTCCAAAAATGTTGTTACCAATCCCAGTTTGACCCTTACACTTGTATTTGTTGAAGTTGAAGAGCTATGCTAACATGTATTGGTATCGCAGTTTACTTCCTGTAATTTCTTTCAAGGAACACTTTTCAAAACGTCAAAATGACAAAGGTGTTGTGGTTGACACACTGAGCTACAGATTTTATGTTCAACTCAGTGCTTAGATGACCGTCTCTAACGAATAACTGGTTGTCATCATTTCATCAGCAACAGGAGGACTAATGAAGACGACACAGACGGTAGTTCACTATTCTCGTACACTTGCACTTGCAGCTGAGATTCGCTGGCTATAATGTTAACCGTGTTAGACATTGATTGAAGGCACGCTTCAGTGACGTGATCAATGCAAAAAAATGGCGTAAACAGTTCTCAGTTGGTTGAAGAACTGATACAGCACGGAGAACTGATACAGTACGCTGCAAGTGTTAAGAAGTAAAATCTTGTGAGACTACACTTGAGTAGATCATAGGTCATTTACAGAAAAGTGTTAATTTAACACCTGCTTTCATCTGGTAGCACAAGTACACCAAAATGTTGATTTTAACACTGGCTGTTGATTTTAACACTGTGGGTGTTGATTTTAATACTGTGGGTGTTGATTTTAATACTGTGGCTGTTGATTTTAACACTGTGGCTGTTGATTTTAACACTGTGGCTGTTGATTTTAACACTGTGACTGTTGATTTTAACACTATGGGTGTTTAAATCACAATTGAAAATGTGCCTTGCCAATCAATATGTACCTGGACTGTTTTCTTCTATTTCCTTTATGTGCAGGTCATTATGTTTGGTAATAATCAGTTGTCCTCATGAGGTCATGGAGGACTGTGTTAATTGGATATGTGCTTAGCTCGTTGTGACCTTAGTGGGGAGGGGGGGGGGGCGGGAAACATGTTACGGCGGTGACCCGGATGATAAGGTGAAATACTACTTGGATTTGCAGGTCATACAAGTCAGTACATGTTGTGATTCAGGAAAGGCTATCTGAGTTTGACACAGATTACAGATGGTGTGTATACGCACAAGATAAACCAATTGATGGGTTCAGATGTAGTTGGCTAATCCAGTATGTGTTATTATAGGCCTAATCTGGCGGGAGGTAGCCTAGCGGTTAAGAGAAAGTTTTCTGGTTCTAATCCCAGAGTCGACTAGGTGAAAAATCTGTCAATGTCCCCTTGAGCAAGGCAGTTAACCCTAATTGCTCCTAAAATATAATTACATATTTAAATTGACATGCTGTATATTTAACATATCATAGCATCATTATTACATTGAGAGATACCTAAAGCAAATACAAATGTCTTGTTTCCTGTAAACCTCAGGGATTGGCTTTACTCTCGTGTCAAATTGTTTCAAAGTGTTTTGCAATAATTACATGTGACATCAGGACAAGCTGAAAGGTTGAAGAGGCTGTGGTTTGATACATTACCTTTGGCAAATACAAAACAAAATTACTCTGTAAGTGTTGGCATTTGTTTTATGCTCATTTTAAATTAGCCTATAGCACTTTATAACATCTACGTCTAATAATAGGATCTGACATCCTCCATTCAAACTGGCTTTATTCAAGGCATTGCAATAATTTACTTTGAATTTTTCTTCACTTTGAGGGTGAAATTGAGTCTTTAAAAAAGGCTGTCACCAATTTCTTCACACGATTTAGAAATGTACATTTACATTTACATTTTAGTCATTTAGCAGATGCTCTTATCCAGAGCGACTTACAGTTAGTGTATTCCCTCTACTGGGTTCTATAAAGTCAAATCAAATACGCAGCATGAAAGGATTACACATATATCTATTTTCTATCATTGATAGTTCCTATCATGAATGTATTAATTAATTAATTCATATCAGTTTCTGCGTTGCGCCATGTGCGAAGACACCCCTCCCTCTATGCATTACAACTGAGCTCAGTGGGATCCCCCGGTGAATGCTGGCCTGCGCTGCTCTTGTTTCAAATAAATAAAATGCATCACCAGCTCCACCCATTTGCACTGGGTTCCCTTTCATCTGCTAGATATTAATATAAGAAATAAGAGGTTCCTGCAGCTTCCACATCAATCAGAGGAGTGTAGGCCCCAGAGGGGAGTGCCAGCCCTGGTTGGTCTCCAGGCAGAGAGAGGGTGAGGACAGCATGCAGCTTATTTTGAGGACACCATGTGCTGTGTGTTGTGAGGCTAACTGAGGGGGAAGAATTTAAAGGTGGGGGGGAGCTTCTTCTTTATTTAATTAATTAAGAACAAATTATTTACAATTACGGCCTACCAAGAGGCAAAAGGCCTCCTGCGGGGATGGGGGCTGGGTGGTCTGTGCTCCAGTAACCCCGCCTTCACCAGTGGCAGGTGGCAAGTAAAAGGCAAGAGGGAACAGAGTGAATAAGCTAAATATGGTTAAGGAACATGTACAGTAAGTTTAAAGGGGAATGGAAACATTTAGGAAGTAAATCTAAGCAAAGAGATGTGTTCAATTTACAGTTACAGTTAGCTGGCATTCTAAATCCTATTGTTTCCATTCCCCTTTAAGACAGGTTAAAGAGCAAGTCTGTTGAGGAAGGTGGATTGGCACTGGGTTTTGTGACGGCCAAAAGTTCCACCTCCTGTTATATGGTGTCATCATAAGTAGTGGGGTGACATCTGAAAGAGTGCGTAGCAAGAGGATAATCCCGTTAGCATTTGTTGTCACACAGCCATCATGTTCTACGACAGAGCGAACTTCCATGCACATAGGGCAGAAGAGTACATCCTCTCGCTTTGTGCTCACTCTGAAATATCTTTGGCCGCTGTTTAAACCCCCACACCAGTAGAAATCCACTTTTTTTAGCTGAAAGACGATGGCCAGAGCTTACCCATGATGTTGCCCAATGATTTCTGTCAATACGTCATGTTTTTGTCAAAGTACGATGTACAGTGAGTGTACAAAACATTAAGAACACCTGCTCTTTCCATGACATAGACTGACCAGGTGAATCCAGGTGAAAGCTTTGATCCCTTATTGATGTCACTTGTTAAATCCACTTCAATCAGTGTAGATGAAAGGGAGGAGACGGGTTAAAGAAGGATTTTTAAGCCTTGAGACAATTGAGACTGATTGTGTATATGTGCCATTCAGAGGGAAAACCAATATTGGGAAGGTGTTTGGTATAATCAGTGTATATGTATATATATACAGTACCAGTCAAAAGTTTGGACACACCTGCTCATTCAGGGGTTTTTCTTTATTTTTAATTTTTTCTACATTGTAGAATAATAGTGAAGACATCAAAACTATGAAATAACACACATGGAATCATGTAGTAACCAAAAAAATGATAAACAAATCAAAATATATTTTATATTTTAGTTTCTTCAAAGTAGCCACCCTTTGCCTTGATGACAGCTTTGCACACTCTTGGCATTCTCTCAATCAGCTTCACCTGGAATGCTTTTCCAACAGTCTTGAAGGAGTTCCCACATATGCTGAGCACTTGTTGGCTGCTTTTCCTTCACTCTCTGGTCCAACTCATCCCAAACCATCTCAATTGGTTAGATGTTGGGTGATTGTGGAGGCCAGGTCATCTGATGCAGCACTCCATCACTCTCCTTCTTGGTCAAATAGCCCTTACACAGCCTGGAGGTGTGTTGGGTCATTGTCCTGTTGAAAAACAAATGATAGTCCCACTAAGTGCAAACCAGATGTAATGGCGTATCGCTGGAGAATGCTGTGGTAGCCATGCTGGTTAAGTGTGCCTTGAATTCTAAATAAATCACAGCGGGTCACCAGCAAACCACCCCCACACCATCACTCCTCCTCCTCCATGCTTCACGGTGGGAACCACACATGCCGGTCATCCGTTCACTTACTGCATCTCACAAAGACACGGCGGTTGGAACCAAAAATCTCAAATTTGGATCATCAAACCAAAGGACAGATTTCCACCGGTCTAATGTCCATTGCTCATGTTTCTTGGCCCAAGCAAGTCTCTTCTTATTATTGGTGTCCTTTAGTAGTGGTTTCTTTGCAGCAATTGGACCATGAAGGCCTGATTCACACAGTCTCCTCCGAACAGTTGTGTTGAGATGTGTCTTTTACTGTAACTCTGGGTCTTCCATTCCTGTGGCGGTCCTCATGAGTGCCAGTTTCATCATAGCGCTTGATGGTTTTTGCGACTGCACTTGAATAAACTTTCAGAGTTCTTGGAATGTTAGGTATTGACTGACCTTTATGTCTTAAAGTAATGATGGACTGTTGATTCTCTTTGGTTATTTGAGCTGTTTTTTCCATAATATGGACTTGGTCTTATACCAAATAGGGCTATCTTCTGTATACCCTCCCTACCTTGTCACAACGCAACTGATTGGCTCAAACCCATTTAGAAGGAAAGAAATTCACAAATTAACTTTAAAGAAGGCACACCTGTTAATTGAATTGCATTCCAGGTGACTATCTCATGAAGCTGGTTGAGAGAATGCCAAGAGTGTGCAAAGCTGTCATCAAGGCAAATGGTGGCCATTTGAAGAATCTCAAATATAAAATATATTTAGATTTGTTTAACACTTTTTTGGTTACTACATGATTCCTTATGTGTTATTTCATAGTTTTGATGTCTTCACTATTATTCTACAATGTAATAATAATAATAATATGCCATTTAGCAGACACTTTTATCCAAAGCGACTTACAGTCATGTGTGCATAAATTTTTACTTATGGGTGGTCCCGGGGATTGAACCCACTACCCTGGCATTACAAGCGCCATGCTCTACCAGCTGAGCTACAGAGGACTTCATGCTTATACATACTATATACATTTTATGGACACAGTCACTAATTATATTTAAAAAAATAGTAAAAATAAAGAAAAACCCTTGAAGGAGTAGGTGTGTTCAAACTTTGACTGGTAGTGTATGTATATACAGTGGGGAGAACAAGTAATTGATACACTTCCGATTTTGCAGGTTTTCCTACTTACAAAGAATGTATAGGTCTGTAATTCTTGTCATAGTTACACTTCAACAGAGAGTGACGGAATCTAAAACAAAAATCCAGAAAATCACATTGTATGATTTTTAAGTAAATCATTTGCATTTTATTGCATGACATAAGTATTTGATACATCAGAAAAACAGAACTTAATATTTGGTACAGAAACCTTTGTTTGCAATTACAGAGATCATACGTTTCCTGTAGGTCTTGACTAGGTTTGCACACACTGCAGCAGGGATTTTGGCCCACTCCTCCATACAGACCTTCTCCAGATCCTTCAGGTTTCGGGGCTGTCGCTGGGCAATACGGACTTTCAGCTCCCTCCAAATATGTTCTATTGGGTTCAGGTCTGGAGACTGGCTAGGCCACTCCAGGACCTTGAGATGCTTCTTACGGAGCCACTCCTTAGTTGCCCTGGCTGTGTGTTTCGGGTCGTTGTCATGCTGGAAGACCCAGCCACGACCCATCTTCAATGCTCTTACTGAGGGAAGGAGGTTGTTGGCCAAGATCTCGTGATACATGGCCCCATCCATCCTCCCCTCAATACGGTGCAGTCATCCTGCCCCCTTTGCAGAAAAGCATCCCCAAAGAATGATGTTTCCACTTCCATGCTTCACGGTTGGGATGGTGTTCTTGGGGTTGTACTCATCCTTCTTCTTCCTCCAAACACGGCGAGTGGAGTTTAGACCAAAAAGCTCTATTTTTGTCTCATCAGACCACATGACCTTCTCCCATTCCTCCTCTGGATCATCCAGATGGTCATTGGCAAACTTCAGACGGGCCTGGACATGCGCTGGCTTGAGCAGGGGGACCTTGCGTGCCCTGCAGGATTTTAATCCATGACGGCGTAGTGTGTTACTAATGGTTTTCTTTGAGACTGTGGTCCCAGCTCTCTTCAGGTCATTGACCAGGTCCTGCCGTGTAGTTCTGGGCTGATCCCTCACCTTCCTCATGATCATTGATGCCCCACAAGGTGAGCTCTTGCATGGAGCCCCAGACCAAGGGTGATTGACCATCATCTTGAACTTCTTCAATTTTCTAATAATTGCGCCAACAGTTGTTGCCTTCTCACCAAGCTGCTTGCCTATTGTCCTGTAGCCCATCCCAGCCCTGTGCAGGTCTACAATTTTATCCCATATGTCCTTACACAGCTCTCTGGTCTTGGCCATTGTGGAGAGGTTGGAGTCTGTTTGATTGAGTGTGTGGACAGGTGTCTTTTATACAGGTAGCGAGTTCAATCAGGTGCAGTTAATACAGGTAATGAGTGGAGAACAGGAGGGCTTCTTAAAGAAAAACTAACAGGTCTGTGAGAGCCGGAATTCTTACTGGTTGGTAGGTGATCAAATACTTATGTCATGCAATAAAATGCAAATGAATTACTTAAAAATCATACAATGTGATTTTCTGGATTTTTGTTTTAGATTCCGTCTCTCACAGTTGAAGTGTACCTATGATAAAAATTACAGACCTCTACATGCTTTGTAAGTAGGAAAACTTGCAAAATCGGCAGTGTATCAAATACTTGTTCTCCCCACTGTGTATATATATATATATATATGTAGTGCTTTCGAAAAGTATTCAGACCTCTTGACTTTTTCCACATTTTGTTAGGTTACAGCCTTATTCTAAAATTGATTAAATCATTTTATTCCTCATCAATCTACACACAATACCAAATGATGACAAAGCAAAAATAGGTTTTTAGAAATGTTTGCTAATTTATTTAAATAAAAAAATGGAACTATCACATGTACATAAGTATTCAGACCCTTAGTCAGTACATTGTTGAAGCACCTTTGGCAGCGATTACAGCCTTGAGTCTTCTTGGGTATGACGCTACAAGCTTGGCACACCTGTATTTGGGGAGTTTCTCCCATTCTTCTCTGCAGATCCTCTCACGCTCTGTCAGGTTGGATGGGAAGAGTTGCTGCACAGCTATTTTCAGGTCTCTCCAGAGATGTTCGATCGGGTTCAAGTCCGGGCTCTGGCTGGCCACTCAAGGACATTCAGAGACTTGTCCCGAAGCCACTCCTGCGTTGTCCTGAGTGCTCTGTAGCAGGTTTTCATCAAGGAACTCTCTGTACTTTGCTCCGTTCATCTTTCACTCGATCTGGACTAGTCTCCCAGTCCCTGCCGCTGAAAAACATCCCCACAGCACGATGCTGCCACCACCATGCTTCACCGTAGGGATGGTGCCAGGTTTCCTCCAGACGTGACGCTTGGAATTCAGTCCAAAGAGTTCATTCTTGGTTTCATCAGTCCAGAGAATCTTGTTTCTTCTGGTCTGAGAGTCTTTAGGTGCCTTTTGGCAAACTCCAAGTGGGCTGTCATGTGCCTTTTACTGAGGAGTGGCTTCCGTCTGGTCACTCTACCATAAAGTCCTGATTGGTGGAGTGCTGCAGTGATGGTTGTTCTTCTGGAAGGTTCTCCCATCTCAACAGAGGAACTCTAGAGCTCTGTCAGAGTGACCATCGGATTCTTGGTCACCTCCTTGACCAAGGTCCTTCTCCCCTGATTGCTCAGTTTGGCAGGGTGGTTCCAAACTTCTTCCATTTAGAATGATTGAGGCCACTGCGTTCTTGGGGACCTTCAATGCTGTAGAAATGTTTTGGTACCCTTTCCCAGATCTGTGTCTTGACACAATCCTTTCTCGGAGCTCAACGGACAATTCCTTCCCTCATGGCTTGGTTTTTGCTCTGACATGCATGTTTGCCTTTCCAAATCATGACCTATCATTTGAATTTACAACAGGTGGACTCCAAACTAGTTGTAGAAACATTTCAAGAATGGTCAATGGAAACAGGATGCACCTGAGCTCAATTTTGAATATCATAGGAAAGGATCTGAATACTTATGTAAATAAGGTATTTTTGTTTTTTATTCTTAATACATTTGTAAACATTTATAAAAACCTGTTTTCGCTTTGTCATTATGGGGTATTGTGTGTAGATTGATGAGGATTTTTGAAAAAATAAACCCACCATTAACAGAAAACATTTAGATTTGGATCTCCCAAATTTCAAATTGTAGCATCGGTTTTGACAGAATCACTATAGTGGTACTGTAACTAAATGCTGCTTAAGGAAACTGTAAGACTCTTTCCTCTTTAGATTAGACTTGCCTCTCTATGCCTCATACATTTCTAAAATCTAAATGTAAGTTGTTCCAGTCTTGTAAAGGCTTTTGCAAATATCCTTTTCCTTTTCTTGTTACCTCCTGTGAAGTTACGTAAAAAGGAGTCAACAGAAGTCTATTTTCAATTCACTATTCTGCTTTTAATATGATTATCAGGGAGGTGAGATGTTTTCATTATTTGCACATTTATTGAAAATGAAATACATAAGTATCTAATTTACACAAGTATTCATATCCCTGAGTGAATACTTCGTAGAAGCACCTTTGGCAGCGATTACAGCGTTGAGTCTTTCTGGGTAAGTCTCAAAGAGCTTTCCACACCTGGATTGTGCAACATTTGCCCATTATTATTTTCAAAATTCTTCAAACTCTGTCAAATTGGTTGTTGATCATTGCTAGACAACCATTTTCAGGTCTTGCCATAGATTTTCAAGCAGATTGAAGTCAAAACTGTAATTCGGCCACTCAGGAACATTCACTGTCTTCTTGGTAAGCAACTCCAGTGTAGATTTGGCCTTGTGTTTCAGGTTATTGCCCTTCTGAGAAGTGAATTCATCTCCCAGTGTCTGGTGGAAAGCAGACTGAAGCAGGTTTTCCTCTAGGATTTTGCCTGTGTTTAGCTCCATTCCATTAATTTTTTTATCCTGAAAAGCTCCCCAGTCCTATATGATTACAAGCAGCCGCCACTATGCTTGAAAATATGGAGAGTGGTACTCAGTAACGTGTTGTATTGGATTTGCCCCAAACATAATGCTTTGTTTTCAGGAGAAAAAGTTAATTGCTTTGACACATTTTTTTGCAGTATTACTTTAGTGCCTTGTTGCAAACAGGATGCATGTTTTGGAATATTTTTTATTCTGTACAGGCTTCCTTCTTTTCACTCTGTCAATTAGGTTAGTAATGTGGAGTAACTACAATGTTGTGGATCCATCCTCAGTTTTCTCCCATCACAGCCATTAAACTCTGTAACTGTTTTAAAGTCACCATTGGCCTCATGGTGAAATCCCTGAGCAGTTTCCTTCCTCTCTGGCAACTGAGTTAGGAAGGACGCCTGTATCTTTGTAGTGAGTGGGAGTATTGATACACCATCCAAAGTGTAATTAATAACTTCACCATGCTGAAAGGGATATTCAATGTCTGCTGTTTTTTATTTTTACCCATCTACCAATAGGGGCCATTCATTGCGAGGCATTGGAAAACCTCCCTGGTATTTGTGGTTGAGTCTGGGCTTGAAATTCACTGCTCGACTGAGGGATCTTACAGATAATTGTATGTGTGGGGTCCAGCGATGAGGTAGTCATTCAAAAATCATGTTAAACACTATTATTACACACAGAGTGAGTCCATGCAATTTATTATGTGACTTGTTAAGCAAATGTTTACTCCTGAACTTATTTAGGGGTCGAATACTTATTGACTCAAGACATTTCAGCTTTTCTTTTTTAATTAATTTGTGAAAATTTAGAAAAACATAATTCCACTTTGACATTATGGGGTATTGTGTGTAGGCCATTGACAAATAAATCTCAATTTAATCAATTTTAAATTCAGGCTGTAACACAACAAAATGTGGAAAAAGTTGAGGGGTGTGAAAACTTTCTGAAGGCACATACCGGAGTCAAAAGATTAAAAACATTAATTTCCAGTCAATAAATCATCCTGACGTTTTGAAACGGTTGTATATGTTCGTCTCGTGTGGTTTCCTGTCCTCTCATGTTTTCCAGGAAAGCGGGGTGATTTGGGGATGAAAGCAATTTTAATTTACGATAATGTTACAAGTTTTGTGACAAAGGCCTGCGGGTCCAATGAAACTGTGGAAGCATTCAATAGTGGGCGGGTATCTATCCTTCTTTCAAGTTTTGTAAGGGCTATACTTCTGCTAGACAAGAGTATGAACACCTGCCATCCATCAAATTATTTGATTAACTAGTTTACTGAATCACTGACACAGCAGTCTGCAGTTGGATATATCTGGTGTTGTAAGGGATGGTGGTTGCTGCAGTATATACTGATGTAGGATCTTAATTTTATCACCCTGTCGTAGCAGAACTTTCCTTCAATGCAGGAAATAAAAATGTAATCAAATCAAATGTTATTGGTCACATATACATATTTAGCAGATGTTATTGTGGGCGTAGCGAAATGCTTGTAAATGTCAAACTTGTAGTGTATTTGAGGGTTAAAAAGGCTTCTGAAGTTTGTATTTCCACTTGATTTTCCCTTATGAAAAAGGAATCACCCTTAAAAAAAAATCCATTAATTATAATACACATAATAATTCACATTTTCTGTTGCTGCGGGATTATTTTCCTGCTGTAGCAAATTGGCTCAAATTAAGATCCTACATCTGTATACTTAAGAAGATACTGCTGCTTACAGTTGAACCCTTTTGATGTAGGCAGATGGAAAGAGTGAGAGAGTAAATGCCTGCAGCCCTGCTATTTTTGGATTTCATGTAGCCTACATTCTTGGACAAAGAACATCTGGATCTCAATCAGATTGTTCCTCAGAGGTTTCTCAGAAAAGACTATAGGCGGCGATGAAGGTCTAAAAACATCCGCTGAGTTCCTGTTCTATCCGCCTTATCATTACTAAATATAGACCCTAAAGCTTATCATTACTAAATATAGACCCTAAAGCTTATCATTACTAAATATAGACCTTAAAGCTTATCATTATTAAATATAGACCCTAAAGCTTATCATTACTAAATATAGACCCTAAAGCTTATCATTACTAAATATAGACCTTAAAGCTTATCATTACTAAATATAGACCCTAAAGCTTATCATTACTAAATATAGACCCTAAAGCTTATCATTACTAAATATAGACCCTAAAGCTTATCATTACTAAATATGGACCCTAAAGCTTGTCATTATTAAATATAGACCCTAAAGCTTATCATTACTAAATATAGACCTTAAAGCTTATCATTACTAAATATAGACCCTAAAGCTTGTCATTACTAAATATAGACCCTAAAGCTTGTCATTACTAAATATACACCCTAAAGCTTATCATTATTAAATATAGACCCTAAAGCTTGTCATTATTAAATATAGACCCTAAAGCTTGTCATTATTATATATAGACCCTAAAGCATATCATTATTAAATATAGACCTTAAAGCTTATCATTATTAAATATAGACCCTAAAGCTTATCATTATTAAATATAGACCCTAAAGCTTATCAATTAACCTCATTATCACCGCATTTGGGGCCCCAGGGCACCCGACTTCCAGAGGCTACAAGAAAATGTTGACTTTTAAAGCACATTTCCTGCAATTCTACACTTTTTGCCATGGGTCAGAGAGAAAAATGTGCTGTTTTATAACTCATCTCATGCTATTGTTCACATTTTGCCATGAGGCTGAAAGAAAAGGCCAAGAAGATCATTAAGTACCTCAGCCACCCGAGCCATGGCCTGTTCACCCCACTACCATCTAGAAGGAGGAGAAAGTACAAAGCTGGGACCAGCCTTTGTCACTGTTACTAGCCGGCTACCACCCGGTCGGTACTCTACCCTGCACCTTACAGACTGCTTTGTCCTATGTACATCAGTGGAGGCTCCTCAGAGGAGGAAGTGGAGGACCATCCTCCTCAGTGAATTTCATAGATATAAAAATAGTGCACTAAATATGTTCACGTCACCAAAGAGTTGATTAAAACATTGTTTTGCAATGAAGGTCTACAGTAGCCTCAACAGCACTCTCTGGGGTAGAACCATTGTGTATCTAGAGGACAGCTGTTTTCCGTCCTCTTCTGGGTACATTGACTTCAATATAAAACCTAGGAGGCTCATGGTTCTCACCCCCTTACACAGTAATTATGACAACTTCCGGAGGACGTCCTCCAACCTATCAGAGCTCTTGCAGTATGAACTGACATGTTGTCGACCCAATCAAAGGATCAGAGAATGAATCTATTACTGAAAGCATAAGTTACAGCTAGCTACATTTACATTTTAGTCATTTAGCAGACACTCTTATCCGGAGCGACTTACAGTTAGTGAGTGCATACATTTTCATACTGGCCCCCCGTGGGAAACGAACCCACAACCCGGGCGTTGCAAGTGCCATGCTCTACCAACTGAGCTACAGGAATTCACTAGCACTGTAGTGCATGAAATGTGATGAGTAGTTGACTCAAAGAGCGAGAAAAACAAAATTTGAACAGTTTTGAACAAATTGATTTCCCAAAAAATTAAGGAGAGGCGAGAGAGAGAGAGAGAGAGAAAGAGAGAGAGCGAGAGAGAGAGAGTGTGTTAGCTATATTTTGATGCATTTCTTTTTTCAGTTTCACTTACCTAGCTAAAGAATGCAGCTAGGTAGTTTAGACTACTCAAACACCCAGCTCAAACAGAGAGGGCTGCTATGTTAGCTAGCTGGCTATGGCTATCCAACACTGGATCTCTTCCAAGTCAAGGTAAGCATTTGGTTTTATTAATTTATTGCCACTTGGGCCCGCCGGTGTAACTGCTAAACTGCTTGCTGTACACTGTACTGCATCATTGTAGCGGGTTTATTAACGTATAAGTTCTAGTAGTTATGTTGACTATGACGTTAGCTAATATAGTGACAACGATGTAGGCTGTGTGTAGCGGTTAGCGGTTATGGTATAAAGGTTTGACTTAGAAAGTTTTTTTTTTTGCCTGGTCACAGACAGCTGTTGTAATGTGCACTGAAGTCCACAAACAAAGGGAAAAGGTGAGATGAGGAGAGCGCGTAGATGCGAGAAGGATTTATACAACGAGCAAATGATCATGCTGTTTGTACGTGGCTGCTATGAAAGTGAACTGTGTTTGCGGTGATCAGGGATCTATCCATTCCACTGATTCTGTTGAATTATTTTCATCTTAAATGGGGATAAACATACCTGAAACTCTTGTTTGTAACTGTGGGGCTAATGATTACACCCTAGCTCAGCTAGACGCAGGCAAGGCGATATTGAATGTGTCACTTTCAGTCACCTTGATTACTCTAAATTTTTCTCTCAACCTATCATGAGGTTCCAGCCACCACATGATGGGTAAAGGGGAAATGTTAATATCACGTAGTAGCTTAAACCTATCGATGTTACGTTGAACTGGGTGAAAGGAATATGAATGACAGTCATCCAATAAGCTCTAATAGAAATAAGGCAAAAAAATTAAAACTTGTCCTCCCTCATCTTAAATTGCACTGACCTCCACTGATGTACATAGAGTCATTGAACACTGGTCACTTTAATAATGTTTACTTTATATGTATATACTGCATTCTAGTCATAGCTCATCCTATATAACTACTGCTGGACACACCTTTTCTATTCATATACTGTCCATTCTATCCATTCTGTCCATACGGTCTATACTGTCCATACTGTCCATACTGTCCATTCTGTCCATACTGTCCATACTGTCCATACTGTCCATTCTGTCCATTCTGTCCATTCTGTCCATACTGTCCATACTGTCCATTCTGTCCATACTGTCCATACTGTCCATACGGTCTATACTGTCCATACTGTCCATACTGTCCATTCTGTCCATACTGTCCATTGTCTATACTGTCCATTCTGTCCATTCTGTCTATACTGTCTATACACTCCATTCTGTCCATTCTGTCCATTCTGTCCATTCTGTCTATACTGTCTATACTGTCTATACTGTCCATTCTGTCCATTCTCTCCATTCTGTCCATACTGTCCATACTGTCCATTCTGTCCATACTGTCCATACTGTCCATACTGTCCATACTGTCTATACTGTCCATTCTGTCCATTCTGTCTATACTGTCTATACTGTCCATTCTGTCCATTCTGTCCATTCTGTCCATACTGTCCATACTGTCCATTCTGTCCATACTGTCCATACTGTCCATTCTGTCCATACTGTCCATTGTATATTTATATATTTCTATCCCGGACATTGCTCGTTCTGATATTTCTTCATTTCTTTATTTTTACTGTTTGGATTATGTGCATATTGTTTAGTATTGCTAGGTATTATTACTGGACTGTTGGAGGTAGAAACACAAGCATTTCACTGCACCTGCGATAACATCTCCAAATCTGCGTAGCGACCAATGAACTTTGAATTGATTTTGATTTGCCCAGGGGGCCCACAACTCAAAAATAACTTGGAAAAAAATGTAATTACCTAATAATTGCATAGTAATTACACTTTGGATTCTTTTTAGATTTATTGACACAAGCATCACTATGTTCCATTTGTTACCAGGTAGTTACAATTGTGTTAAATGAATTATTTGAGTTACTCCCGAGTGGCGCAGTGGTCTAAGGCACTGCATCGCAGTGCTAGCTGTGCCACTAGAGATCCTGGTTCGAGTCCAGGCTCTGTCGCAGCCGGCCGCGACCGGGAGACCCATGGGCGGCGCACAATTGGTCCAAGGTAGGGGACGGTTTGGCTGGCAGGGATGTGGGTTCGTTTCCCACGGGGGGCCAGTATGAATTTTTTTTTAAATACATGTATGCATCCACTAACTGTAAGTTGCTCTGGATAAGAGTGTCTGCTAAATGACTAAAATGTAAGTACCAGAGAGTCTCCATTGGATGTATATGTGTTGATAAGGACTGTACTTTGTATGCCATGACAAAACTCTGCGTGATATTGTTTATTTTTCAGGTGCGCACAGTTGCCGAGGGAATTAAGCCCCTTTTCTTGACCATGTCATCTGGCCACTTTTCATTAGGCGGTCAATGACAGGGCAACATCATCCACTGTTTATGCAATTAGACGGAGAGAGAGAGAGGGGGAGAGAGAATAACCTTCCACTCCTTAGCATCATGCCCATTCACAGCATGTCAGCAATCTAGGATCCGTGCCATGATGCCAGTGAGACAACAGAATGACAGGCTGGATGGACTCGACCAGTCCCAAGCTCAAATGTGGAATTAGGAATGCAGACCAAGCAGCAGTAGAGAGCCGAGTGGAAGCAGCAGACAGAGCTCAGCAGAGCTCACCTGTCTCATTCCTCGGTTCAAACGAGGACATGATTGCATAGCAGCGTCCTGGTGATGAACAGCAGTGGTGTTTTTTTTAGAAGCTGACAGAACACAGTAAATCATTTTTTAAATTAAATCCATGTAGTTAATACGTTAATAGGTTTTCATTTTTTTTGGTTCATCACATTTATGCTTCATGTCAGTACTTTCATGAGTGAGAGCAATGTTAGGTAACACGGGACTTAAAAACCCGACGGGTGAAATGCTTTATTGCTTGTTTATGACTACACGCCAGCCCGAATACTTCGTTCTGCCACCTCTGGCCGCTTGGCGTTCCCATCAGTGTGAGGGGCTGACACCCACTCACCCCGGTCATGTCTCCTCTCTGTCCTGGCACCTCAGTGGTGGAACGAACTCCCACCCCCACCGCCAAAACAGCAGAGTCGCTGCCCGTCTTCTGCCACAATCTGAAAACCTACCTCTTCAGTCAGCACTTTGGCTCCTACTAACACTTTGAAGTTGTATTTTCTCTTAGTCTCACCGGCATCAAGACTATTGGTACATATCTCGGTGAAAATGTTTTTCTCAGTAAGGAACAGAGTAAAAAGGTGACAGAGCCCATTCCCCTGTTTCATGTGGTTGTCCATATTAGTAAGTGGATATGGGTCTTGAAAATCTATTCAATGTCCAAAATCCTTTTTTTAAATGTAGTGCAAACTGCTAGCGCAAGTGCTAGTTTCAGGGATGATTGTACTGCTTATTAAAGGTCATAAAAAGTCTGTTGTGAAACACTGCTGCGAAAACCAATGGGGTGGCATCCCGACTCAAGAACATCAACAAAGTAAAAAGGGGACCTCAGCTGTGGATGGAGGTATCTCCGATTTCCATGGAGATCTCTTGAGACAAAGCAGTATTGAGGTGCCTTGGAGGTGATGGGACAGCTGAGAGGGATGTGATCCACCTTGGTAATTATTTTGGCATGTAAATGGCAGGAAGGTTGTGGTAGGAAATCCGAAACGTGCGGAGACTCAATGCATTGAATGCAAATCAATGGGATTGAGTGGCTCCCACTTTAACATAGTTGTTGTTTCTGTGCTACCTTTAATTAGCTATGCATGGAACCTGTATGCATAGGCCATAGGCAATAAGGGTAATTAATAAGGACATGTAATTGCTGTTTAGGGATGTCCAAGAGGTTTAGGCTGGGATTCAATCCAAGGCGTGTTATGCAGCTACTGGCAGAGATCCCATTCACGGTAAACGCTGCAGATGTCAGCCCTATAGGAAATTACCTTAAAATGTCAACCGCTCTACAATGTGCCTCGGATTGAATCCCAGGCTTAGACTCTTTCTAGGAATCTACCGTTACATTGGCAGTGGAATGCTTACTGAGTCTTGGAACAGTTCATGACATCTGGCTTTCATTTAAGCAACGATTCTGACGTCTCTCATTCTTAAAGCCAAAGATACAGATGTAAAATATCAGTTATAATATCCATTTTAAAGCTATTTTTATGGCTAATATACTTTGGAATACTTGAGGATCTGCCAGACGTAGATATGTGAGTACAGTAGTCTATGTTGTTGTGGCATCTATTACACTCTGGTTTAAGTTTTTTTTTACAAGCAGTGATGGTTAATCTTACATTTCCATTAGAGAGTAGCGACCAATCACAATATCCTTTACTGGAAATTAATGTAACGTGACTCACTTCAAATTTAAACTAGAACGACTCACTTTAAATCTAGTTGAAAATGGGAGCTGCCACATAAAATAAACCAGTATTACAGGTGTGTAGTACATTATACCATGCACACAGCAGTCTTTTAGGGGTGACTTAATCAAAATGGAAGGAAAAAAATCCTAGAGCATAGATGATTAATGGAGCATGAACACAATGCTCAATGATATCCGTTGTGCTACCACGAGGACAAAGTCCCTTATATGTAACGTATACATTGCAAAACGTCCAATTACTCGCCACAACGACTCTTTAGTCTGGCATGGTCTCCACGGCTGTGCCTTGTGCTGCAGTCACCGCAGGAGCCCGGGCCAGAGTGACTGGGCCTTTTCTTCTGGGTGGGAAACCGTCATCTGCTTCCAATCCTCACTTGTAATGCCTGTCAAGTGTCACCGCCACCAGCAGTGTGCTTCTCGTAACAGTTTACATTACATTGCACAGCTATTGGGTTACTTTGAAATGGATCTGGATGATGTCATCCCCACTGCGAGTGAAAACCCAGAAGGCACTGTTTGGAGTCTGGGTGTGATATTCTGGTTATGCAGAGCAGCTGGCTGGTAAGGAGTTCTGACTGAAATATGGATTTATGATTTGTATTTGTATTTTTTTTACATACCAATCCATGCTCAAGGTCAGAGGGAGGTAAATGTTCTTGCACTTAAATCTAATTTAGATTTTTACATAGAAGGTAGAGAGGAAGCTGGGTCAAAACAATATGAGAGAAGTTGGAACCACGGTTTCAGTACAAGGAGTTCCAAAACATCACTAAGACAGGTGACATATAGATTGTGCAAAACAACTGAATTGCTTCACACTTAGAGCAAAATATACCAGAGGGTGTAGATACCCTGTTAGTAAGCTTCAGAAAGCATTTATTGTTTACTGTGTGAGAGAGAACTCTGATTTCAGGTAACGTGTTATCAGGCAGAAAACAATATGACACCCATAGCCTGTTAAATCACCACAGATAATAGGATCTCCCAGGGGTGTGTTTTGGTCCCGTTTATGATGATGTTGTATGTCAATGATAGCAGGAGTCATTCTTCAAAAAGTTGAATCACGAGATTTGTAGATGATCCCGCTTTTAGTTAGTGTTTTACCTGGCTGTGAGTAAATAACTATAGTTTAAAACGAATGAGATTGTAATTGAGTATATATTTAGGAACAGAAATTGAGCACAAATTGAATTGTAATGCCAAAACTGATGCACTGTATAAACATACAGAGATAAGATGTGGAAGAAACGCGATTGGTCCAAGAATACCTACAGACTAGCAAGGAACACGTATCCTCAGCCAAATCCCCAGATGGACTTCCCATCCAGGAAAAACCCACTGCGAATGTCCTGCTCTTCCTACTGATGAGTAGGAAACGGAGTGCCCCATATCGCATCATCCCTGCATGTGTTACATCAGGGCTCGATCTGCTCATTGCAGGCACATCCGCTGTGTGTGTATAGCAGTTGAGTGCCAAAAGCGAAGGAGCGAGTGCCAATAGCGAGGGACGGAGCGAGTAGTGACGATCTGTAAAGTCTGCCTCAAATGTTCCAATCCATGTGCTTACTCGGGTTCCAGGAGATTAATGTAATTCTCTGGCACAACAGGATTTCTATCAGTCCCAAAGGGGGCCAGTGAGGTTAAGAACCGATAAGTAGTAGTGTTTAAATCCATGCCACTGGGCATGTCGGGGTGAGCGGCGGGATACTGGACTCCGCTCACGTCGTTAGGAAATGTACTATAGCGGTGACCAAAGGACATTTAGCCAGGGGAGAGACAGAGCGGTCAGCCCAGTTAACACTGGAAGTGGGCCGCCTAGTCTGTTTAGGTCACCAGGCCAACAGAGGTAACCAGGGTAAAAGCCTTGATAGTGCTGAGGTTGACCTTTGACCTATAGGGGACATGGAGGTCATACATTAGTGCAGATCGTCTTTAGAGCGGGATGTTCCTGTACTGGATAAATGAATCACTATGATAAAAGCCTTCTGATGGCATAATATCCCCAAAATGCAATATTACTATAAATGAGTGTTAATGTTAAAACAACATAAATCATCACTAGAGAATTCATGTATTTTAGAATGTATATATTTATCAAATGTTTTATCGCAACTATAAGGAATTTCTTTCTATGTCATGCTATTGTGGATAGTTTCTCTTAACCTGTATCCTGTATCCTGTTATAAAGCACTCCAAAGTTTCAGGGAGATACATTTCATTTAAATAACTATAATCAGTGCTTCAATTGGGCTGGTTTTCTCTAACCGCCACCTCCAATTTAGTACAACGTGAGTATGGATAGGCACTTGTACTGTAAAATCAACTGTAATTTTTCAACATGCTGTAAAAGGGAATATTGCCCGTTTTCTTTAGAAAATAAATGAGTATGAAATCTTTTGTGATTTCTGTCTACTTTGCAATTAGTTTCTGAAAACTTTCTGGAAGAACCTTTCTCTATATTCTCCTATTATCTCTCCTGTGGGTGTGATGATTGTTTACTGTGTGTAGATTTTCCTCTGATTAACCCCTGGCAGGAAACCTTGGCTCTGGGGAGGCGTGGGCGACAGGTTGCTATCTAATTTGAGCGAACGTCTCCCCAATATCCCCCCTGTTGTTCTGATTACTTATTTTGCATTGAAGCGGTGCGATTATATAATTCTCAAACTGAATTGCTAAAGATATAGTGCCCAAGCCTGGCCTTGTTACTGACAACTCTAATCATTTCTGTTAGGTTTTTCATCATGCGGATGGAGGCTTCTCAGCCTTTTGCTCTTTCTCATCTTATAGCCAATGAGTAGCTTACATCTTTGAATGAGAAGGATTGTATCTGCAAAGGATAGTATCTAAAGAATAGTATCTGGTCTGGTGAAAGTCAAGTTTGTTTTCCTCCGAAGCTGCCTCCTCTCCTTGTTCGGGCAGGCTTCGGCGTTCATCGTCACCGGTCTTCTAGCCACTGCCGCTCCTCATCTCATCATTCCATTTGTTTTGTCTTGTTTATTACACACACCTGGTTTCAATTCCCCTCATCAGTACCTGTATAAGTGTTCCCTCTGCCCCCTTGTCTTTGTGTGTGATTGTTTATTGTGGAGGTTAGTTTAGCTCAAGGGGGGTCTTGTATTTTGTATCGCCGGGATATTCACCCGTGTGCCTTGTTGTTTCCAGTGCGCTGTATATTTCCAAACTGGAGTGTTTGACGTATTGCTGCGTACCGCTGTGTCAACGGAATAAACCCGTTATTCTGTGATTTACCCTCCTGCGCCTGACTCCTTCAAATCACATCACCACACCTGGCTAGAGCAAAGGCCTTACCCCTGGACATCTAAGGCTAGATGATTCTATTCATCTTATGAAATACAGCTTAATAGTAATCCATTGCCTTATTAGCTACCTGTCCAGTACCGAGAATCCAAACAGAATATCCAGTCACGTAGCAGACTTTAGAATGAAATACCTTTATTTGCCAAGGAAATGTACATGTTCCAGGAATTTGACCTGTGAAATGGTGCCGACAGCAATAGACAAAACGTATACAGACAGAATATAGACAGAGGAATTCAAAGTGAAGGGTCACAAAAGACACAGTGTGTCTGTGATGACCTCATAGCAGTGCGCTCAGGCAGGTCACCCGTCAGTATTCGACGTTGGGAGATGACGTGGAAACCGGCCATCAGGGGAAACAGTGAGCGCTGTTACCTTCAAGTAGGCTTTGGTTTTGCTGTGGCATTGTGGATGGGGATGGCAGATGGGTGTAAGCATCTGCTTCTGGTTCCAAAGAGCCAAAGGTTCAATGTTCAAATCCAGTGATAGAAAGCAATTTTTGTTTTAAGCCTATCCCAAACCTTAACCCTTACCTTAACCATTTGGTATTAATGCCTAACCTTAAGAATTCAGAGTTAATACCTTGGAACGATGACCAAACACTTCAACATTTAATTCTGACGTGAAACTGTGAAAGCTTGTTGGTAAACTAGTCTAGACCTTAAGCCAAAGTCATGAGGATTTGACCAATTTTCAAGTAAGACATTTCATCCAGGCTACAGATTTTACAGCAATTTCCTAAAAGTGCTCTTTAAGTGAGTCATCCTTTGAACTGGGATGAACTTAGTGTAACAGGCACCACAATTCACTGCTCTGCTTCAGTGCTCTCATGTGGGAAATTATGCATCATGATCCTAGCGAGAGAAAAAAGATTAGTCATATTTCTTTTTCGCAACCACCAGCACCCATGGATTAGTATGTTGTTATTCTTGGCAAGCGCTGACCCCTTGACTCACAAAGCCCTAATATCTTGGATTAAAGTTGGCTTCAATCATTTGTTGCCAGAGGGCATTTCCTGTGCCTGAACTCCCTTTTCAAATTTGTCCTTTTAATTATCATGTGATCTTCAAGTGTGCCCTCATTATGTTTTTGTTGGCTTCATCCTGACGAACAACTAGTTTCTGTTTCGCTCATAGGCCTAGTAACGCCCATGAGAAATATAATTGAAAAAGGAGGCCTTGAGATTTGCAATTTTTGGGGGGTTAAATTCCACCCTCCTTCTATATTTTATTGCTTTTATTGACAGGAATAGACATTAAATGAAGAGCGGGACTGATAAGAGGACACAGTTTATAGAAGTGCCATGGGACCAGGAGTCGATTTGATTCCATCCCACGCAAGTAGGGGATTGCATTTGTGCTGAGGGCGGCGACCTGCTCGACCAACCTCCACCACAGCTGTTTAGTTTTGAATTGTTCTTTGATTTAGTTTAGTTATATAATATCTATACTGGCTAATACTGTGCATTCTGAAAGTATTCGGACCACTTGACTTTTTTCACATTTTGTTACATCACAGCCTTATTCTAAAATTGATTACAAAAAACAAAATCCTCATCAATCTACACACAATACCCCATAAGGACAAAGCAAAAACAGGTTTTTAGAAATGTTTGCAAATGTATATTTAAATAAAACGGAAACATCAATTTTACATAAGTATTCAGACCCCTTACTCAGTACTTTGTTGAACCCCCTTTGGTAGTGATTACAGCCTCGAGTCTTCTTGGGTATGACGCTACAAGCTTCACACACCTGTATTTGGGAAAATTTCCCCATTCTTCTCTGCAGATGCTCTCATGCTCTGTCAGGTTGGATGGGGAGCATCGCTGCACAGCTATTTTCAGGTGGGGAGGTAAGGGGGGGGGGGGGGGTAGAAGGATTACTTTATCCTATCCCAGGTATTCCTTAAATAGGTGGGGTTTCAAATGTCTCCGGAAGGTGGTGAGTGACTCCGCTGTCCTGGCGTCGTGAGGGAGCTTGTTCCACCATTGGGGTGCCAGAGCAGCGAACAGTTTTGACTGGGCTGAACGGGAACTGTGCTTCCGCAGAGGTAGGGCAGCCAGCAGGCCAGAGGTGGATGAACGCAAAGCCCTCGTTTGGGTGTAGGGACTGATCAGAGCCTGAAGGTACGGAGGTGCCGTTCCCCTCACAGCTCCGTAGGCAAGCACCATGGTCTTGTAGCAGATGCGAGCTTCAACTGGAAGCCAGTGGAGTGTGCAGAGGAGCGGGGTGACGTGAGAGAACTTGGGAAGGTTGAACACCAGACGGGCTGCGGCATTCTGGATGAGTTGTAGGGGTTTAATGGCACAGGCAGGGAGCCCAGCCAACAGCGAGTTGCAGTAATTCAGACGGGAGATGACAAGTGCCTGGATTAGGACCTGTGCCGCTTCCTGTGTAAGGCAGGGTCGTACTCTCCGAATGTTGTAGAGCATGAACCTACAGGATCGGGTCACCGCCTTGATGTTAGCGGAGAACGACAGGGTGTTGTCCAGAGTCACGCCAAGGCTCTTCACACTCTGGGAGGAGGACACAACGGAGTTGTCAACTGTGATGGCGAGATCATGGAACGGGCAGTCCTTCCCCGGGAGGAAGAGCAGCTCCGTCTTGCCAAGGTTCAGCTTGTGGTGATCCGTCATCCATACTGATATGACTGCCAGACATGCAGAGATGCGATTCGCCCCCTGGTTATCAGAAGGGGGAAAGGAGAAGATTAGTTGTGTGTCGTCTGCATAGCAATGATAGGAGAGGCCATGTGAGGATATGACAGAGCCAAGTGACTTGGTGTATAGCGAGAATAGGAGAGGGCCTAGAACTGAGCCCTGGGGGACACCAGTGGTGAGAGCACGTGGTGCGGAGACAGCTTCTCGCCACGCCACTTGGTAGGAGCGACCGGTCAGGTAGGACGCAATCCAAGAGTGAGCCACGCCGGAGATGCCCAGCTCGGAGAGGGTGGAGAGGAGGATCTGATGGTTCACAGTATCAAAGGCAGCAGACAGGTCTAGAAGGACAAGAGCAGAGGAGAGAGAGTTAGCTTTAGCAGTGTGGAGAGCCTCCGTGACACAGAGAAGAGCAGTCTCAGTTGAATGACCAGTCTTGAAACCTGACTGGTTTGGATCAAGAAGGTCATTCTGAGAGAGATAGCAAGAGAGTTGGCTAAAGACGGCACGCTCAATAGTTTTGGAGAGAAAAGAAAGAAGGGATACTGGTCTGTAGTTGTTGACATCAGAGGGATCGAGTGTTGGTTTTTTGAGAAGGGGTGCAACTCTCGCTCTCTTGAAGATGGAAGGGACATAGCCAGCGGTCAAGGATGAGTTGATCAGCAAGGTGAGGTAAGGGAGAAGGTCACCGGAGATGGTCTGGAGAAGAGAGGAGGGGATAGGGTAAAGCGGGAAGGTTGTTGGGCGGCCGGCAGTCAAAAGTCGCAAGATTTTATCTGGAGAGAGAGGGGAGAAAGAAGTCAAAGCATAGGGTAGGGCAGTGTGAGCAGGTCCAGCAGTGTCATTTGACTTAACAAACGAGGATCGGATGTCGTCAACCTTCTTTTCAAAATGGTTGACGAAGTCATCCACAGAGAGGGAGGAGGGGGGGGGGGGGGGGGGGAGGATTCAGCAGGGAGGAGAAGGTGGCAAAGAGCTTCCTAGGGTTAGAGGCAGATGCTTGGAATTTAGAGTGGTAGAAAGTGGCCTTAGCAGCAGAAACAGATGAAGAAAATGTAGAGAGGAGGGAGTGAAAATATGCCAGGTCCGCAGGGAGTCTAGTTTTCCTCCATTTCCGCTCGGCTGCCCGGAGCCCTGTTCTGTGAGCTCGCAATGAGTCATCAAGCCACGGAGCTGGAGGGGAGGACCGAGCCGGCCGGGAGGATAGGGGACATAGAGAGTCAAAGGATGCAGAAAGGGAGGAGAGGAGGGTTGAGGAGGCAGAATCAGGAGATTGGAGGGAGAAGGATTGAGCAGAGGGAAGAGATGATAGGATGGAAGAGGAGAGAGTAACGGGAGAGAGAGAGCGAAGGTTGCGACGGCTCATTACCATCTGAGTAGGGGCAGAGTGAGTAGTGTTGGAGGAGAGCGAGAGAGAAAAGGATACAAAGTAGTGGTCGGAGACATGGAGGGGAGTTGCAGTGAGAATTGTAGAAGAACAGCATCTAGTAAAGATGAGGTCAAGCATATTGCCTTCCTTGTGAGTGGGGGGGGGGGGGGGGCGGTGAGAGGGTGAGGTCATAAGAGGAGAGGAGTGGAAAGAAGGAGGCAGAGAGAAATGAGTCAAAGGTAGACGTAGGGAGGTTGAAGTCCCCCAGAACTGTGAGGGGTGAGCCATCCTCAGGAAAGGAACTTATCAAGGCGTCAAGCTCATTGATGAACTCTCCAAGGGAACCTGGAGGGCGATAAATGACAAGGATGTTAAGCTTAAATGGGCTAGTGACTGTGACAGCATGGAATTCAAATGAGGAGATAGACAGATGGGTCAAGGAAAAAATAGAGAATGTCCACTTGGGAGAGATTAGGATTCCTGTGCCACCACCCCGCTGACCAGATGCTCTCGGGGTATGCGAGAACACATGGTCAGACGAGGAGAGAGCATTAGGAGTAGCAGTGTTTTCAGTGGTAATCCATGTTTCCGTCAGCGCCAAGAAGTCGAGGGACTGGAGGGTAGCATAGGCTGAGATGAACTCTGCCTTGTTGGCAGCAGAACAGCAGTTCCAGAGGCTGCCTGAGACCTGGAACTCCTCGTGGGTGGTGCGTGCAGGGACCACCAGGTTAGAGAGGCAGCAGCCACGCGGTGTGAGGCGTTTGTATAGCCTGTGCGGAGAGGAGAGAACAGCGATAGACAGAGGCATAGTTGACAGGCTGCAGAAAATGGCTACAATAATGCAAAGGAGATCGGAATGAAATGAACTAAACATCTGGGAAAGGAGAGAGCGGGGCCTCCCTCACCACAACACCCAAATATAACTCTCCCAACTTCCACCTCAGAAACTATAATTGTTGTAAACTACAGCAGTTCAATGTTTTCTAGGAATAGACTAACTTAGTTTATTCAGCTAGCTAACTTGGTACAGTATTCTTCCGTGAAAATCATCCAGGGCACCTAGTTATAAGACGCCACAGCCAGCTAGCAGGCCGGACTCCAACAACACGGTTTAGCACCAATACTCGGCCACAACAAACCACCAGTGTGTCAACACGCCAAGCAGACCGTTCGTGTCCGTGTCTAACGTTGTGGGTTAGTCCCGACAGCTTGAGCGAGTCCGTCGTCAACTTATTCAGCCAGTTAGTTAGCTAGAATAGTTAGCATACTAGCTAGCCATTGCTTTCAGACAAAGAATAAACCCCTCCTTTCACGCCACGAACACACAGAGAGAGCCAAGCTAACGTTAACTAGTCACCCATGTCCCGAATTCCTTGAACGACTCTGGCTACCAATATGTAAAAACAAAACACAAATGTAGGTTATGACTTACCCCTAGCAGCTACTGTTAGCTAGCCAAGTGCAAAGCTAGCCACTGAATTGACTCAGCCAGTTCGCGTCTGTTCGCTAGGTCGTTCCAGCTATTGTTTACTAGTAGCTATCCAGGTAGCAACAAGCTAGCTAAATTTCAAGCACAGTAGCCGCTTACTACCTAACGTTAACGGTTCAGACAATGAGGTTAGAAAACAGCTGAATGGTAGGCATTATTGTATGTAATTATTGTAGGCAGCCAGCTGGCGTAATTACAGGCACTCTCAGGTGTGAAACAACTATACCGTTGCTAATAGTTGCCAGTAGCTACCCGCCAGCTAGTCCAGGTAGTGGGTTAGCTAGCTAGCTTCGTGCTTCACCGGGCTCAGCCAAATACAATACTAACCTACAATAATTACATACAACAACCCACGATAACTACCTACAATACCTAACTACAATCTAAATACATAGTTTAAGCTTTACTTGACAAAGCCCAAACTATGTATAAAGCCAAGCTTACCCGATGACCTCACCCGACAACCTCCTCCTGCCACAGTTCTCTATACCATAATGGGAGAACCTTCCAGAAGGACAACCATCTCTGCAGCACTCCACCAATCAGGCCTTTATGGTAGAGTGGCCAGACGGAAGCCACTCCTCAGTAAAACGCACAGACCATGGTCTGATAGTCCTTTAGGTGCCTTTTGGCAAACTCCAAGCGGGCTGTCATGTGCGTTTTACTGAGGAGTGGCTTCCGTCTGGCCACTCTACCATAAAGGCCTGATTGGTGGAGTGCTGCAGAGATGGTTGTCCTTCTGGAATGTTCTCCCATCTCCACAGAGGAACTCTGGAGTTCTGTCAGAGTGACCATCGGGTTCCTGGTCACCTCCCTGACCAAGGTCCTTCTCCCCCGATTGCTCAGTTTGGTCAGGCGGCCAGCTCTGGGTGGTTCCAAACTTCTTCCATTTAAGAATGATGGATGCCACTGTGTTCTTGGTGACCTTCAATGCTGCAGAAATGTTTTGGTACCCTTCCCCAGATCTGTGCCTCGACACAATCCTGTCTCTGAGTCTACGGACAATTCCTTTGACCTCATGTCTTGGTTTTTGCTCTGACATGCACTGTCAACTGTGGGACCTTATATAGACAGGTGTATGCCTTTCCAAATCATGTCCAATCAATTGAATTTACCACAGGTGGACTCCAATCAAGTTGTAGAAACATCTCAAGGATGATCAATGGAAACAGGATGCACCTGAGCTCAATTTCGAGTCTCATAGCAAAGGGTCTGAATACTTATGTAAATAAGGTATTTCTGTTTTTTATTTTTAACACATTTGCATACATTTCTAAAAACCTGTTTTCACTTTGTTATTATGGTGTATTGTGTGTAGATTGATGAGGGAAAAATATAATTTAATCAATTTTAGAATAAGGCTGTAACGTAACAAAATGTGGAAAAAGTCAAGGGGTCTGAATACTTTCCGAATGCGCTGTAACATTCCTCCATGAAGATTGGTAAAGGAAAAGAAGGGCATGTTCCAACAGATATCTCTTCTACATGGGACCACACATTAAGGACGGTAAGCAACTGGGAGAACATTGTCAAATAGACAAAGATGCATTCTTCTACTCCCGCCTGGGCATGTTCATTTTCAGTAGTGCTGTGATTGCACAGTAAAGTACAAGACTAAAGCAACACTGGTTGAGCATCGCAAAAGGGTTTGAAAATGAATGTTTTCTAGACGTCACTGTGTGACAGTAGTATGTCACTGTAGAAGGTCTAAATGCAACGTGTCGTATCAATGTTGTCAACGTAGTTCCATCGTAACTCCTTAGATAGTTATGTATTGGACATTTAGACAGGATCATTGATTAAAAGTCGGGCTAAATTCTAAAGTTGTGGCATCGTTGAATATTGGTCATGACCGACTGATAACCATCAGTAATGTTAATAAGCCATATCATTTTAAGTGTTGCTACCTTAGCCACATTAGCAAACAGTTCTTACATTGGTGTGAGCTGCAGTCACGGGTGGGGGTTGAACAATGCATGATGATGATGGTGTATGATGGAAAGAGGGAGACGGAACAAATTGATATAAATAGTGTTGTTATAACTATGGGCTGTCCTGCAGTTAAAGAATGAACATAAATTAATTTGACACTATCAAGCACTGCCTTAGGCAATTCAGTGTAGCATAATAAAATGCAATCACTATTTACTGCCTCCAGTGGCTTGATTGGTTCACTACATCCCAGTCAGATCCACTGCCAAGGATGACACTCCAGGGCAACTTGACCTGGTTGCTACCCTCATGTCGTAAATCATTTTCGTAATAGTTCACCTAGATATACATTCTGATGGTCAGGATTAGGTGTTTCCTATGTGTGGTTACACCAAAATAATGGGCAATTCGTGACGTTATGTAACAAAGCATGTTCCGCATTGATCCTGGTCCATGTTGCTACCCCAATATGTGGTGTTAACTGTTAATGCGGTCAAAGTATTGAAACCATAGACTGGTATGGTTGCACTGGTTTCTGGCAGCTGGTTTCTACAGATATTTTATAATACTTTATTATTTGTTAGAATCATGCATTGAGCCTTTATAATGTCTTATAATATATATTTGTACATTTTTTGTCATTTATCAGACACTCTTATCCAGAGAGACTTACAGGAGTGAACGCATACATTTTCATACTTTCTTTTTCTACTGGTCCCACGTGGGAATCAAACCCTGGTGTTGTAAGCGCCATGCTCTACCAACTGAGCCATGAGGCTTAAATAAGGCTTAACATGCTTAGAATATGTCTCTCCACATTTTACAGATCCAAAATGTCTTATCTAGTCAGGATCATTAAATGGCTGTTATCTAGTCAGGATCATTAAATGTCTGTTATTTAGTCAGGATCATTAAATGTCTGTTATCTAGTCAGGATCATTAAATGTCTGTTATTTAGTCAGGATCATTACATGTCTGTTATTTAGTCAGGATCATTAAATGTCTGTTATTTAGTCAGGATCATTAAATGGCTGTTATTTAGTCAGGATCATTAAATGGCTGTTATCTAGTCAGGATCATTAAATGGCTGTTATCTAGTCAGGATCATTAAATGGCTGTTATCTAGTCAGGATCATTAAATGACTGTTATTTAGTCAGGATCATTAAATGTCTGTTATGTAGTCAGGATCATTACTAGATGATAATAAGGATGGGGTCATGCATGCCGTGACAAGTCTTATAACAGATTATAACTGCATCACAATGCAGTATACCTGCAGGCTTTAAGTAAAGTGTTACAAAGTTTTTTCTTCTCCATGCTAAAAGTAGCAAGCAACATGTTTATGCATTCAGAATGACCCATAAATTCCAGTTTTATAAGTCTGGTAATGAGTACACACACGTAAACAATACAACAACAAAAAATGTATTTGGATACTTGCAATAATTACATGTTTTTTAATGTAAGCTGGACATTTAGCAGGAATTTCAAGTGAAACAAAGAACTCATTCAGCATTCCGATGTTTGTTGTCAGGAACTTGGGGTCCTTAATTACTAGGATTTAGTGCAGAAGGGTTTGCTGGAGATTTCCTTTTCTATGAAAAGGGCAAATGAGTGCACACTGCATTTCAAATAATAATCGACATCTATTTTTAATCAGGGGACATTTCTCCTGAGGGCCGGTCAGACCTAGCTTTGATCAGTGTCTTCAGAAAGGTGTTTCAGTATTTATTAGGGTTGTGCTACATTAAAGCGTATGCTGTCAAGAGCTAGTGATACATCAATACATTTTTTACACATACAGTATGCATTTTAAAGGGGCAATCTGCAGTTGCTACGTCCATTTTTCGACTTTAAAATAATGATATGTACCCATTAATTCTTAAAGAATATAACTTATAGATGCCTCGTGAGCTTAGTTCAACTGTCGTCCCCCATCAGAACCCAAACATATATGTTTGTTTTATTCCTTTGTTTGTAAACGATGTATCCATAGCTCTGTCCATGAGTTTGAGAGTGCTTACATTTCTCCAGACCCATCCCTCAGTGGTGGGGTAGTCTCGCTTAGCCATGCCTCCAAATCACGTTATTGTTATCGTTTCAATTGCAGATTGCCCCTCTAAACCTTTTAGCTAAAACACCAGTTTGCTAATTTTTGCTTATACAGTGCCTAGAGAAAGTATACAAGGGCAACTGATACATACATTTTTCACATGCATCTTTATGCCATTGGATCTTTAAACTTTTTAGGTAAGGCGCTAGTTTGCTAATTTTGGCTTAAACAGTGTCTAGAGCAATTATACAGCCCTTGGCAAAGTTTTTACATTTAGTTTTCTTACAGCCTGGAACTGAGACACATTAAGGCCAGGATCCAGTCCGATGGGAGTTACAGTATAGAGCAGCACACTGTCCAGTGCAGTCCTCTACAATGCACATTGGATTGAATCCCGGCCTAAAGCTACAGTCAGGGATCTGGGAATCTGTTCAATGGTCATTTCAATTCTTGATATTTACCCCTTTATTCTTGAAGAAAATGACTTATAAATGCATCATGTGCTTAGTACAAGCGTCCTTCTCTAAAGATAAGGTTGTATCACTCCATTACAACAAAAATGTAAACAAACAATAGTTTCTAAATATTTTTAGGGCCAGGATTCAATCAGATCAGCGGTATTCAGCGTTAGCTGACAAACACATAGCTTCTCTTTGCTTTTGTTAAGGTGATGGTGGAGGTGTAACTATGTTAAAGTAGAGCGGTCAAATCCACAAGCTCCTTGCGTTACCTATCGCGGACATTACAAGTCGCATTAGTAGAAATCCCATACAGCCTTGTTATAAGTTTGAACATTTGAATGTGTGATGTAATCTACACCTCAATTAGGCTGATATAAATTCCTATTATTTTGTTTAATTATTTAAGATATGAGTGTCATTATTTCAACTAACAAAAATATAAACGCAACATGTAAAGTGTTGGTCCCATGTTTCATGAGGTGAAATAAAAGATCCCAGAAATGTTCCATACGCACAAAAAGTTTATTTCTCTCAAATTCTGTGCACAAATTTGTTTACATCCCTGTTAGTGAGCATTTCTCCTTTGCCAAGATAATCCATCCACTTGACAGTTGTGGCATATCAAGAAGCTGATTAAATTGCATGATCATTTTACAGGTGCACCTTGTGCTGGGGACAATAAAAGGCAACTCTAAAATGTGCAGTTTTGTCACACAACACAATGCCACAGATGTCTCAAGTTTTGAGGGAGCATGCAATTGGCATGCAGACTGCAGGAATGTCCACCAGAGCTGTTGCCAGAGAATGTTATGTTCATTTGCTATTGCTATGTCCATTTTTCGACTTTAAAATAATGATATATACCCATTAATTCTTAAAGAATAGAACTTATAGATGCCTCGTGAGCTTAGTTCAACTGTCATACCCCATCAGAACCAAAATATATACGTTTGTTTTATTCCTTTGTTTGTAAACGATGTATCCATAGCTGACTGCAGGAATGTCCACCAGAGCTGTTGCCAGAGAATTTTATGTTCATTTCTCTACCAAAAGCTGCCTCCAACGTCATTTTAGAGAATTTAGCAATATGTCCAACCGGCCTCTCAACCACAGACCACGTGTAACCACCCCAGCCCAGGACCTACACGTCCGACTTCTTCACCTGCTGGATCATCTGAGACCAGCCACCCAGACAACTGATGAAACTGAGGAGTATTTCTGTCTGTAATAAAGCCCTTTTATGGGAAAATACTCATTCTGATTGGCTGGGCCTGGCTCCCCAGTGGGTGGGCCTTGCTCCCAAGTGGGTGGGCCTATGCCCTCCCAGGCCCACCCATGGCTGCACCCCTGCCCATTCATTTGAAATCCATAGATTAGAGCCTAATGAATTTGTTTCAACTGACTGATTTCCTTATATGAACTGTAACTCAGTAAAATCGTTGAAATTGTTGCATGTTGCGTTTATATTTTCGGTCGAAAGCCAAGTTAACAAACAGATCATCGACCATTTCGAATACCACCGTACCTTCTCCGCTATGCAATCCGGTTTCCGAGCTGGTCACGGGTGCACTTCAGCCACGCTCAAGGTCCTAAACGATATTATAACCGCGATTGATAATAGACAGTACTGTGCAGCCGTCTTCATCGACCTGGCCAAGGCTTTCGACTCTGTCAACCACCGCATTCTTATTGGCAGACTAAATAGCCTTGGTTTCTCAAATGACTGCCTCGCCTGGTTCACCAACTACTTCTCAGATAGAGTTCAGTGTGTCAAATCGGAGGGCCTGTTGTCTGGACCTATGGCAGTCTCTATGGGGGTGCCACAGGGTTCAATTCTTGGGCCGACACTTTTCTCCGTGTATATCAATGATGTCGCTCTTGCTGCTGGTGACTCTCAGATCCACCTCTACGCAGACGACACCATTTTGTATACATCTGGCCCTTCATTGGACACTGTGTTAACAAACCTCCAAACGAGCTTCAATGCCATACAACAATCCTTCAGTAGCCTTCAACTGCTCTTAAACACTAGTAAAACTAAATGCATGCTTTTCAATCGAACGCTGCTAGCACCCGCCCACCCGACTAGAATCACCACTCTCGACGGGTCTGACCTAGAGTATGTGGACAACTACAAATATCTAGGTGTCTGGTTAGACTGTAAACTCAACTTCCAGACTCACATAAACAATCTCCAATCCAAAGTTAAATCTAGAATCGGCTTCCTATTTCGCAACAAAGCCTCCTTCACTCATGCTGCCAAACATGCCCTCGTAAAACTGACTATCCTACCGATCCTTGACTTCGGCGATGTCATTTACAAAATAGCCTCCAACACTCTACTCAGCAAATTGGATGTAGTCTATCACAGTGCCATCCGTTTTGTCTCCAAAGCCCCATACACTACCCACCACTGTGACCTGTACGCTCTTGTTGGCTGGTCCTCACTACATGTTCGTCGTCAAACCCACTGGCTCCAGGCCATCTATAAATCACTGCTAGGCAAATCCCCGCCTTATCTTAGCTCATTGGTCACCATAGCAGCACCCACCCGTAGTCTGCGCTCCAGCAGGTATATCTCTCTGGTCATTCCCAAAGCCAACACCTCCTTTGGCCGCCATTCCTTCCAGTTCTCTGCTGCCAATGACTGGAACGAATTGCAAAAATCTCTGAAGCTGGAGACTCTTATCTCCCTCAATAACTTTAAGCATCAGTTGTCAGAGCACCTTACCGATCACTGCACCTGTACAAAGCCCATCTGAAATTAGCCCACCCAACTACCTCATCCCTATATTGTTATTTATTTTGCTCTTTTGCACCCCAGTATCTCTATTTGCACATAATCTCTTGCACATCTAGCATTCCAGTGTTAATACTATTGTAATTATTCTGCACTATAGCCTATTTATTGCCTTACCTCCATAACTTGCTACATTTGCACACACTGTATATATATTTTTCTGTTGTATTTCTGACTTTATGTTTTTTTTACCCCATATGTAACTCTGTGTTGTTTTTATTGCACTACTTTGCTTTATCTTGGCCAGGTCGCAGTTGTAAATGAGAACCTGTTCTCAACTGGCTTACCTGGTTAAATAAAGGTGAAATAAATAAATAAAATTCGGTCAGCATATATAGTCGGTCTGAACCAAGTTCCTCCTTCCTTCAGCTACACAGGTTACAGCTGATCTGATGAATCCTGGCCTAAAACTATGTGGATGTCACAGATGGGGACATCCTAAATCATGCCACTTCGAAACAGCTACGACTTTTTGTAGCAGGTTAGGAGAACGTACACAGCAGGTTAGGAGAATGAACGCAGTAGCAGGTTAGGATAATTAGGTTAAGGTTAGGTAAAGGGTTCGCAAAAATACTCCCTTAGCCTGCTATGAAAAGTCACTTGTATCGAAGTGTTTTTAGGGAGTCCCCTAATGGATGGTCAGTCCTTGCATCTCTAGAAATTGAAAGGGGTTGCATTTCCCAAAAACAAATGACTGAAGCTTGAAGCTGCAGCTATACTGCATTGATAGAGTTACTTTGTCTTTATAATACAACTTCCATACAGTAGGGCTTTTCAGGTCTTTTCAGTGGCGTACTTGTGTGCCTCAAGGCACGTTGAGGATTAAATAAGTACATTTCAAGTTTATGTCCCATTTTATGTGAGTCTGCAGTTTAGAGTAGGCTGATTTACAGTGGGGAAAAAAAGTATTTAGTCAGCCACCAATTCTGCAAGTCCTCCCGCTTAAAAAGATGAGAGAGGCCTGTAATTTTCATCATAGGTACATGTCAACTTTGACAGACAAAATGAGATTATTTTTCTCCAGAAAATCACATTGTAGGATTTTTTATGAATTTATTTGCAAATTATGGTGGAAAATAAGTCTTTGGTCAATAACAAAAGTTTCTCAATACTTTGTTATATACCCTTTGTTGGCAATGACACAGGTCAAACGTTTTCTGTAAGTCTTCATAAGGTTTTCACACACTGTTGCTGGTATTTTGGCCCATTCCTCCATGCAGATCTCCTCTAGAGCAGTGATGTTTTGGGGCTGTCGCTGGGCAACACGGACTTTCAACTCCCTCCAAAGATTTTCTATGGGGTTGAGATCTGGAGACTGGCTAGGCCACTCCAGGACCTTGAAATGCTTCTTACGAAGCCACTCCTTCGTTGCCCGGGAGGTGTGTTTGGGATCATTGTCATGCTAAAAGACCCAGCCACGTTTCATCTTCAATGCCCTTGCTGATGGAAGGAGGTTTTCACTCAAAATCTCACGATACATGGCCCCATTCATTCTTTCCTTTACACGGATCAGTCGTCCTGGTCCCTTTGCAGAAAAACAGCCCCAAAGCATGATGTTTCCACCCCCATGCTTCACAGTAGGTATGGTGTTCTTTGGATGCAACTCAGCATTCTTTGTCCTCCAAACACGATGAGTTGAGTTTTTACCAAAAAGTTCTATTTTGGTTTCATCTGACCATATGACATTCTCCCAAACTTCAGACGGGCCTGGACATGTACTGGCTTAAGCAGGGGGACACACCTGGCAATGCAGGATTTGAGTCCCTGGCGGAGTAGTGTGTTACTGATGGTAGGCTTTGTTACTTTGGTCCCAGCTCTCTGCAGGTCATTCACTAGGTCCCCCCGTGTGGTTCTGGGATTTTTGCTCACCGTTCTTGTGATCATTTTGACCCCACGGGGTGAGATCTTGCGTGGAGTCCCAGATCGAGGGAGATTATCAGTGGTCTTGTATGTCTTCCATTTCCTAATAATTGCTCCCACAGTTGATTTCTTCAAACCAAGCTGCTTCCTATTGCAGATTCAGTCTTCCCAGCCTGGTGCAGGTCTACAATTTTGTTTCTGGTGTCCTTTGACAGCTCTTTGGTCTTGACCATAGTGGAGTTTGGAGTGTGACTGTTTGAGGTTGTGGACAGGTGTCTTTTATACTGATAACAAGTTCAAACAGGTGCCATTAATACAGGTAACGAGTGGAGGACAGAGGAGCCTCTTAAAGAAGAAGTTACAGGTCTGTGAGAGCCAGAAATCTTGCTTGTTTATAGGTGACCAAATACTTATTTTCCACCATAATTTGCAAATAAATTCATTAAAAATCCTACAATGTGATTTTCTGGATTTTTTTTCTCAATTTGTCTGTCATAGTTGACGTGTACCTATGATGAAAATGACAGGCCTCTCTCATCTTTTTAAGTGGGAGAACTTGCACAATTGGTGGCTGACTAAATACTTTTTTCCCCCACTGTAACAGTAATTCATGAGTCGAATAGAAACAAGTTGGATGTGCCAAAAACATTCATTACTGAAGTTAGAAGCTGCAGCTATAAGATACAACTATCATTCTCTTTTTACAGCTACTCCCCTATCCACTTGTACAGACTCCTAAGCATACAGTGCCTTGCTAAACTGTTCAGACCCCTTGGATTTCTTCACATTTTATTGTGGTACAAAGTGGGATTCAAATTAATTTAATTGACAGTTTTTGTCAACAATCTGCAAAATACTCTGTAATGTTAAAGTGGAATATTTTTTTTATATGTATATATTTTAAGATGAATTCAAATTAAATAACTAAAATATAGTCGTTGCATGAGTATTCAGCTCTCTGAGTCAGTACATGTTACAAACACCTTTGGCATCGATTACAGCTGTGAGTCTTCTTGGGTAAGTCTATAACAGCTTTGCACACCTGGATTATTCTTTAAAAAATTCTTCAAGCTCTGTCAAGATGTTGGGGATCATGGGTAGATAGCAATTGTCAAGTTTTGCCATAGATTTTCAAGCGGATTTAAGTCAAAACTGTAACTTGGCCACTCAGAAACATTAACTGTCTTCTTGGTAAGCAACTCCAGTATAGATTTGGCTTTTTTTCCTCTAGGATTTTTCCTGTGTTTAGCTCCATCCTGTTTATTTTTATCCTGAAAAACTCCCAAGTATTTGCTGATGTCAAGCATACCCATATCATAATGCAACCATGCTTGAAAAGAAGGAGGCAGTTACTCAGTGATGTGTTGTTGGATCTGCCCCAAACATAAGGCTTTACATTTAGGCCACAAAGTGTTTTCCTTTGCTGTGTTTTTTTGCAGTATTACTTTAGTGCCTTCTTCCATACAAGATGCATATTTTGGAATATTCTGTATATTTGTATTCTTCTTTTCACTCTGTCGTTTAGATCATTATTGTGGAGTCACTACAATGTTGTTGAGCCATCGTCAGTTTTCTTCCATCACAGCCATTGAACTCTGTAACGGTTTTAAAATCACCAATGGTCTCATGGTGACATCCCTGAGCAGTTTCCTTCCTGTCATGCAGCTCAGTTCAGAAGGACGACTGCATCTTTGATGTGTCTGGGTGGTTTAAGACATCCTCCATAGCAGAATTATTAACTTGACCACTCTTTAAAATGTATTTTATGTCTGATTTGTTATTGTTACCCATCTACCAATCACTGCCCTTTTTTTATGAGGCTTTCGACCCTGGTCTTTGTAGTTGAATCTGTGCTTGAAATTCAATACTTGACTGAGGGACCTTACAGATGTTGTATGTATGGGGGACAGAGGAAGGGTTAGTCAATAAAAAATCATGTCAACCCCTATTATTTCACACAGAGTCCATGTAACTTATTATGTGATTTGTTAAGCCACATTTTACTCCTGAACTAATTTAGGCTTGCCTAAACGAAGTTGTTGAATACTTATGCAATTACTATATTTTAGTTATTAATTTCTTATTAATCTTTTTTTTTTTACTTCCACTTTGACATTACAGAGTATTTTGTGTAGATTGTTGACAAAAACTAACAAATAAATCAATTTTAATCCCACTTTGTAACACAATAAACTGTGAAGAAATCCAAGGGGTCTGAATACTTTTGCAGAGTAGTATATGCATAAATTGTTCTCAGTGTGAAATATGACTGTTCGCAGCAACTGCACCCAGAGGTACTAAAAAGGCCTGGCTGTTGTTCTCTCCCGAGACGGAGAGGTGAAGAGTCAGGTCCTGTTCGAGCTCACTGACATATTGATAGCAGACGGGTTAGGGCCTTTTTCCGTCAGCCATCATCTGGAAAGCATCAGTATTTATGTGCACTGTGGACAAGGGGTACCTGTTAAAATGATGTATTGAATTAAGCCACGTATACCCCTGAAAAGAAAAACACGAGGGGAATGCTTTGAATTGGGCATGTTGCCACAGGCTATGGCTTTCCTGTAACATCGGGCTGGGGGAATTGCTCGGGTCAGAAGTCACAGGTGGTTCTGGGCCTGTTTTATGACTGTATGGGAACACAGCTCCATGATAGATGTGCTGAGACGTCATTTGGCTTTTCAGAGGCCCTTTGAAGGTAACGAGGCCCCTCTCTCCATGGCCATAATTCCAAAATGAAGGAACCTCTGGTGGGATGGGGGGCCTCTGGCTAAGGTAGAGGAGAAGAGAGCACAGAACGGCCACGGTCACATTGGCTTCTTTCATTCCTACGATTTTGTTGTTGAATAACACCGACGGCTGTGGTCTTCAGTACAGGACATCCCTCAGACCTTTATACTACTTTGTACGACTAGGCTTACTACCTGACGTGTATGGAAGTGCAGCAGTGTACCGGCACGGCACTGACTGTGAGGGAACGCATTCTCACACAGACTAGTTACAGTAGCTTCATTCTATACAGTAACTTTATGGCAGGCCTTAAAATGTTTCATAAAGTCTGTCAATATGACATCAGAAATCCTGCCACACAGCAATGCCACACAGCACTGTGCAGAGGTATCCAAAATAGGAATCGTCACTGTTGTGGATTTTTTTATGATGTTGTCTTCTATTTTTGTTTTCACACATATAGTCATAAATCTTATCCTATATTGACTCTGTGGTCATCACCATCAAGAGATGGATAGATGGATAGATGTTGCTACTGTAAGAGTGTCAATGTCATTTAGCAGACTTACAAGAGCAATAGGGTTAAGTGCCGTGCTCAAGGGCACATCGACAGACTTTTTACCCAGTCGGCTTCGGGACTCGAACCAGCGACATCTCAGCTCCTGGCTCAACGCTCTTAACTGCTAGGCTACCTGCCCAACTTGGCTTGTCGCTCAAGGCCCTCTCATCCATCCGATAGTCCTATGAAACCTTAGCCTGCTGTGATCTTTTCTTTTGGACGGCTGATGACACCTACTGGACATACTCCGCATCACAGTTTAAACCAGGCCTCTCCAGCCCTGTTCCTGGAGAGATACCCTCCTGTACGTGTTCTCTCCAGCCCTGTTCCTGGAGACATACCCTCCTGTATATGTTCACTCCAGCCCTGTTCCTGAAGAGATGCCCTCCTGTAGATGTTCACTCCAACCTGTTCCTGGAGACATACCCTCCTATACGTGCTCTCTCCAGCCCTGTTCCTGGAGACCTACCCTCCTGTACGTGTTCTCTCCAGCCCTGCTCCTGGAGACATACCCTCCTGTACGTGTTCTTTCCAGTCCTGTTCCTGGAGACCTACCCTCCTGTACGTGTTCTCTCCAGCCCTGCTCCTGGAGACATACCCTCCTGTACGTGTTCTCTCCAGCCCTGCTCCTGGAGACATACCCTCCTGTACGTGTTCTCTCCAGCCCTGCTCCTGGAGACATACCCTCCTGTAGGTGTTCTCTCCAGCCCTGTTCCTGGAGACATACCCTCCTGTACGTGTTCTCTCCAGCCCTGCTCCTGGAGACATACCCTCCTGTACGTGTTCTTTCCAGTCCTGTTCCTGGAGAGATACCCTCCTGTAGGTGTTCTCTCCAGCCCTGTTCCTGGAGAGATACCCTCCTGTACGTGTTCACTCCAACCTGTTCCTGGAGACATACCCTCCTGTACGTGTTCTCTCCAGTCCTGTTCCTGGAGAGATACCCTCCTGTAGGTGTTCACTCCAGCCCTGTTCCTGGAGAGATACCCAACTGTACATGTTCACTCCTACCTGTTCCTGGAGACATACCCTCCTGTACGTGTTCTCTCCAGTCCTGTTCCTGGAGACATACCCTCCTGTACGTGTTCTCTCCAGTCCTGTTCCTGGAGAGATACCCAACTGTAGGTGTTCACTCCAGCCCTGGCCCTGGTTTAAATGTAGGCTGCATGTACTGTACCATATAGCAGGGTCAAAAATATAAATAGTAAAGTAAAGTACAGATACCCCAGAAAAACGACTTAAGTAGTACTTTAAAGTATTTTTACTTAAGTACTTTACACCACTGCAAATAACCAAATAACCGATTAGTCAGATGCTTATTACATTTATTTGTTAATATTCTATGTACAGTGAGGGAAAAAAGTATTTGATCCCCTGCTGATCTTGTACGTTTGCCCACTGGCAAAGACATGATCAGTCTATAATTTTAATGGTAGGTTTATTTGAACAGTGAGAGACAGAATAACAACAAAAATATCCAGAAAAACGCATGTCAAAAATGTTATAAATTGATTTGCATTTTAATGAGGGAAATAAGTATTTGACCCCTCTGCAAAACCCTTGTTGGTGGCAGGTAGCTTAGTGGTTAAGAGCGTTGTGCCAGTAACCGAAAGGTCGCTGGTTCTAATCCCCGAGCCCACTAGGTGAAAAATCTGTCGATGTGCCCTTGAGCAAGGCACTTAACCCTAATTGCTCCTGTAAGTCGCTCTGGATAAGAGCGTCTGCTAAATGACCAATTATTATTAATTATAATCACAGAGGTCAGAAGTTTCTTGTAGTTGTCCACCAGGTTTGCACACATCTCAGGAGGGATTTTGTCCCACTCCTCTTTGCAGATCTTCTCCAAGTCTTTAAGGTTTCGAGGCTGACGTTTGGCAACTCGAACCTTCAGCTCCCTCCACAGATTTTCTATGGGATTAAGGTCTGGAGACTGGCTAGGCCACTCCAGGACCTTAATGTGCTTCTTCTTGAGCCACTCCTTTGTTGCCTTGGCCGTGTGTTTTGGGTCATTGTCATGCTGGAATACCCATCCACGACCCATTTTCAATGCCCTGGCTGAGGGAAGGAGGTTCTCACCCAAGATTTGACGGTACATGGCCCCATCCATCGTCCCTTTGATGCGGTAAAGTTTTCCTGTCCCCTTAGCAGAAAAACACCCCCAAAGCATAATGTTTCCACCTCCATGTTTGACGGTGGGGATGGTGTTCTTGGGGTCATAGGCAGCATTCCTCCTCCTCCAAACACGGCGAGTTGAGTTGATGCCAAAGAGCTCGATTTTGGTTTCATCTGACCACAACACTTTCACCCAGTTCTCCTCTGAATCATTCAGATGTTCATTGGCAAACTTCAGACGGGCCTGTATATGTGCTTTCTTGAGCATGGGGACCTTGCGGGCGCTGCAGGATTTCAGTCCTTCACAGCGTAGTGTGTTACCAATTGTTTTCTTGGTGACTATGGTCCTAGCTGCCTTGAGATCATTGACAAGATCCTCCCGTGTAGTTCTGGGCTGATTCCTCACTGTTCTCATGATCATTGCAACTCCAAGAGGTGAGATCTTGCATGGAGCCCCAGGCCGAGAGAGATTGACAGTTATTTTGTGTTTCTTCCATTTGCGAATAATCGCACCAACTGTTGTCACCTTCTCACCACGCTGCTTGGCGATGGTCTTGTAGCCCATTCCAGCCTTGTGTAGGTCTACAATCTTGTCCCTGACATCCTTGGAGAGCTCTTTGGTCTTGGCCATGGTGGAGAGTTTGGAATCTGATTGATTGATTGCTTCTGTGGACAGGTGTCTTTATACAGGTAACAAGCTGAGATTAGGAGCACATTAAGAGTGTGCTCCTAATCTCAGCTTGTTACCTGTATAAAATACACCTGGGAGCCAGAAATCTTTCTGATTGAGAGGGGGTCAAATACTTATTTCCCTCATTAAAATGCAAATCAATTTATAACATTTTTGACATGTGTTTTTCTGGAATTTTTTGTTGTTATTCTGTCTCTCACTGTTCAAATAAACCTACCATTAAAATGATAGACTGATCATTTCTTTGTCAGTGGGCAAACTTACAAAATCAGCAGGGGATCAAATACTTTTTTCCCTCACTATAGATAATACTGTATGTTAGATGTGGCTGAAAAATACATAATAAGGTAGTGTATTAATTTGTAAGGTATACATGAATATGTCAATAGTTAAGTTTGTAAATAACTTTGCAGGTTTGTAGGCTAATTTATAAAAGTCCAGTGGTGTTTATTTCATTGGTTGATTGGTTGATACAGGGTGATACATACTCCACAAGGTGGTGGCAAAGACCATTTAGTAAAATCTGCTCCGGGATGTGATACAGGAACCCACACAATGATCTGGGCCTGTATTCACAAAGTGTCTCAGAGTAGGAGTGTTGATCCAGGATCAGTTTAGCCTTTTAGATCATAATGAATAATATTATAAGGACAGATCCTAGATATACACTCCTACTCTGATAGGCTTTGTGGATACAGGCCCAGAATACATCCGAAACTGACCAGGATTGGACGTTTATTTAACTTTTTCTTGATCCAGGTTTGTCTCCTTGAGATAAAAAATCTATTTTGACCTGTAAATTGAAACATAATTTAGGATGGCTGTCAGGCTGTGGGTACAGTATTTGAGAAATGAAGACAACAATAAATGCCTCCTCTGACAAGACGAGTAGGTACTGGTTTATATTTTTATTGTCAAAGCTCAAGAAAAACACAATAAGCAATATTCTACCAAACCACAGTAAAAGCACATAGCACTGTAACATGTACCGAGGATGGATAAGAAGCCCTTTCCCATCTGGCAAAACCACTGAATTAACGTTCTGTGAAATTTCAACGCACCTGACGATGAATATCAATGCTTTTTTATTTTTTTTATGTTTTGTCAAAAAAAATTACCTATATTTCAACCACAAATCAATTACAGGATTTCAAGGTTTGGTTTATTTCAAGGTGAAATCACGTTTTAATTAAACCTGGTTAAAACTAAATATGGATGTTGATTTGATGTTGACGTCAGGTCTTTGACCGGTGGGTTATAATTAACCAAATGTTACCAATAAGAGTACGACTTGTGTTTTATGCAATGTTTATGGTTTGAAATGAATGACATGTGGCAGAATACTTTAGAGAGTGAAAATTGGGTACCCAATTTCCTGCCGGTTCCCCAACCACACAAACACAAGATCCTATTTTTGTTGTTGACATTTCCAGTGATTAATGGCTCCAACCCACATTTTCTTGGCCTGGAAAAGTAAACTAAAGCCACCCACAGTTAATCATATTTTGCCCTCAAACATACTGCAGGGGTCGATGTTTGTGTTGTGGTATGAAATCATATCAGAAATTGGATGGAGATTTGTTCAAAGCAGGAGTTTGCAGTCACATTAATATTTGTAAATACACTTGCTGAATTATAGAGTTGAGTGCTTTGAAATAATACTTATTTAGACATAAAATGGGATAAATATCTAAAGTACTATAGCATCCACTACTGGTGGTACGTAACAATTGTATTATGTTCATTACAGATTGACAATACTTGTTGATTTTTGGATAATATTTGTATAATAAGATTCAATCAATCAAAACTAAAAAGCAGTATAAATGCAAAAATGTGGTTCACTTGAAATGTAAAAGCAAATGTACTCCACTAATAACAATACGTAGAAGACAAACAAGTACAGCAATCTGAATATAAATAGAATCAAACCCTCAAAAGCACTGACTGGTCCTAGTCCAAAATATCAGCATATCGACAACAGGATTAGCCAATTGTAATTGACTTAAAGTCTGAAATTTGTACACGATTTGATGCATAATTGTCTACAGTATAAAGGAGGAAAGTAAAACATTCAATTAGTTCAGATCAAAAGCTTGCAGCATCAAACATTGAATAATGAAATCAGTTGTTTTGGTTATTTTGCTTTAAAAGCCCTTCTATGTCATAAGGTAACATCTGAAAGAAATAAAAACGATGTGGATGTCCTGAAATTCGGCAGGCACCCATTCTTGACCTTCTTCTCCAGGTACAGTACCTGTACATCTTAGTAACAGGGACACGGTTAAGTCCTCAATCCTCTTATTTGAGGAAAGTTCCACATACAGTGGATCACATTAGAATAGAATAACTGCATTTTTCAGAGAGGGAACCTCCGTTTTCTCTTTAAAAATCTATTTGAAATCCATGACCTCCTTCACTGGTTTTGTAGGTGTCCTTGCACACTCAAACACACTCCTTATGCAGACGGTCAGTCGAAAGACCAACATGTCAGATAGATGTGTAGTGTTTCCCAAAGCTGGTGAGCTTGATCTTCTCAGGGAGGATGATGTTGACAGAGTGGCCCCCCTCATCCTCACCGTAATTGGCTCTCAACAGATGTTCTCTCTGCTGGCGCACCAGATGGCTGTACTTGGCGTTAGCCATCCACGTCTCGCAGCGGTTGAAGAAGACAATACCTGTGGTTCCCAGGATCACCAGGCAGGTGAGCAGGCCCAGCATCCCGAAACAGATGAGCTGACTGCGGGTGACCAGGCTGGCGGCAGAGGTCGAGTGAACCGTCTCCTTCAGGGGGATCTTGAGAAGGTCCCTCTCGGGAGGCCTTAGTAGTTTCTGGAAGGCGTGGGCAGGTATGCTGTAGTGTTGTGGTGAAAGACCCATGCCGGAGAGTTTGGCCGGCCTGAGTTTGCCTTTGGGCCTGTGTGGCTGCTGGGTAGGCATACATTCATGCCCAGTAAAGGTGCACCCTGGGAGGCACAGACAATGGTACGCCCCAGTCCTGTTCGTTTGGCTCCCCACCACGCAGGTGCCCCCGTTCCCACAGGGGGTGCTAGCACAGGGGGAGAGGGGGTCCACATGGGTGTTGTTGCAGGTGGGGCCGTTGAAGCCCGCGGGGCAGGTGCAGGTGAACGCAGGGCCGTAGTCGGTGCAGTTACCCCCGTTGAGGCAGGGGTTGGGATCACAGCTGTCAGTGTCAATCTCACAGAAGTCTCCAGCGAATCCGAGGGGACAGGAGCAGGATGGGTAGGCTGCCAAGCCATCGGCGTCGGCGCAGGTGCCACCGTTTTGGCAGGGAGAGCTGAAGGGAAAAGCAGTTCACTTTGATTTCTCTCTAAAGTCCACAGTATAAAACTGTACCAAGGATTATGGCAACATACAAGAGCTCAAGAGATTTTTTTAGATTTTTCTTTAATTTAGCGGTCACATGTCAGAGGTTGTGTTGCACTGTATTGGTCATACATGTGTAAGACCATTCAAATTATATATTTTGTTGTTAGCCAGTACTGTGCTCACAGCCACATGCTCACAGCCGTTCAAACAGTATGCCTGTTTAAATCTAATGCTGTTATACAGTGGGGAAAAAAAGTATTTAGTCAGCCACCAATTGTGCATGTTCTCCCACTTAAAAAGATGAGAGAGGCCTGTAATTTTCATCATAGGTACACGTCAACTAATGCAGACAAAATGAGAAAAAAGAATCCAGAAAATCACATTGCAGGATTTTTAATGAATTTATTTGCAAATTATGGTGGAAAATAAGTATTTGGTCACCTACAAACAAGCAAGATTTCTGGCTCCCACAGACCTGTAACTTCTTCTTTAAGAGGCTCCTCTGTCCTCCACTCATTACCTGTATTAATGGCACCTGTTTGAACTTGTTATCAGTATAAAAGACACCTGTCCACAACCTCAAACAGTCACACTCCAAACTCCACTATGGCCAAGACCAAAGAGCTGTCAAAGGACACCAGAAACAAAATTGTAGACCTGCACCAGGCTGGGAAGACTGAATCTGCAATAGGTAAGCAGCTTGGTTTGAAGAAATCAACTGTGGGAGCAATTATTAGGAAATGGAAGACATACAAGACCACTGATAATCTCCCTCGATCTGGGGCTCCACGCAAGATCTCACCCCGTGGGGTCAAAATGATCACAAGAACGGTGAGCAAAAATTCCAGAACCACACGGGGGGACCTAGTGAATGACCTGCAGAGAGCTGGGACCAAAGTAACAAAGCCTACCATCAGTAACACACTACGCCGCCAGGGACTCAAAATCCTGCAGTGCCAGACGTGTCCCCCTGCTTAAGCCAGTACATGTCCAGGCCCGTCTGAAGTTTGCTAGAGTGCATTTGGATGATCCAGAAGAGGATTGGGAGAATGTCATATGGTCAGATGAAACCAAAATATAACTTTTTGGTAAAAACTCAACTCGTCGTGTTTGGAGGACAAAGAATGCTGAGTTGCATCCAAAGAACACCATACCTACTGTGAAGCATGGGTGTGGAAACATCATGGTTTGGGGCTGTTTTTCTGCAAAGAGACCAGGACGACTGATCCGTGTAAAGGAAAGAATGAATGGGGCCATGTATCGTGAGATTTTGAGTGAAAACCTCCTTCCATCAGCAAGGGCATTGAAGATGAAACGTGGCTGGGTCTTTCAGCATGACAATGATCCCAAACACACCGCCCGGGCAACGAAGGAATGGCTACGTAAGAAGCATTTCAAGGTCCTGGAGTGGCCTAGCCAGTCTCCAGATCTCAACCCCATAGAAAATCTTTGGAGGGAGTTGAAAGTCTGTGTTGCCCAGCGACAGCCCCAAAACATCACTGCTCTAGAGGAGATCTGCATGGAGGAATGGGCCAAAATACCAGCAACAGTGTGTGAAAACCTTGTGAAGACTTACAGAAAACGTTTGACCTGTGTCATTGCCAACAAAGGGTATATAACAAAGTATTGAGAAACTTTTGTTATTGACCAAATACTTATTTTCCACCATAATTTGCAAATAAATTCATTAGAAATCCTACAATGTGATTTTCTGGAAAAAAAATTCTCATTTTGTCTGTCATAGTTTACGTGTACCTATGATGAAAATTACAGGCCTCTCTCATCTTTTTAAGTGGGAGAACTTGCACAATTGGTGGCTGACTAAATACTTTTTTTCCCCACTGTACACAGTGAGTGCTATAGCAGAAGGCAATGATAACAATGGCTGCTTGCTCTAGACATTCACTCTAGACATTCACTCTAGACATTCACTCTAGACATTCACCAGACGGTTTTTGGTCCTTCTTTCAAAGCTTAATGAAGATCCATGATTCATGAGCTCCAATGTAGGCTCAGTGTTTAGGAGTCATTCTCAGAGTCCCCAAAAAAGAAAGGTACTATACATCTCCATGCAAATGTCATTTCAGTTAGAGGATTTAAATAGAACTGACATTATTGCTTTTCATCTGAAGAGAAAGGACCCACAGACAGAGCTGTATTGAATTTCGGGTCGGGGTCCTCTCAAAGTCAATAACAGGTCAGTGTTACAAAGAGCAACCATAGTGGGATTCAGTGAGACTGTGGCCGTTAGACTGGCTGTATATCTATCAGTCTCCAGAGACAAGCCTGTGTCCATTTGAAAGGCGGAAGGGTTGATCCTCCAATGGATTCAATAGCACCTAATCTATTGAAAAAGCTTTAGAGATTAAGCGGTTTCCCAGAGTTTAATTGAAGGTTTTAATGAAGATAATGCAAACCATATCAGATTTTCATACCCGTTTGTTAGACATGGTCCCTTTTTCAGGTGGCAGCTCTCTCCTGTGTAACCAGGCAGACAAATGCAGAGGTATCCTCCCTGGCCAGTTTGAATGCATGTGGAGTTATCAGTGCATGGTTTAGATGAGCACTGGTTGGTGTCTGGAAAAAGTCGATAGTATGTTGTTGGGAGAGGTCATCACACACATCCGCACACACACACGCACACACACACACACCCACACACACACACACACACACACACACACACACACACACACACACACACACACACACACACACACACACACACACACACCTGTTATAATGTTATCGTCACAAGGTAAATTGAAAACAAACGAACCAGTGACAAGTAGACTACATTTGACACCTCCCCACCATGGTGTCTTTAAGTAAGTGGATCACATAGAGCCATCAGAGACAGGAAATACTATTTTCTTTATCTTTCCACCCTCAAACAGATGCTTTCTCTTTCAGCTCAAGGTAAAGGAAGTCATGTCAATGTATATAAATATACAGTATATTAAAGATTAAATTTAGTCTGTGCTATCAGTGGATCATTCAGCTGTGTCTTATGGGATCATACCTTATTCTCATGGTCAGGACTGACATTTGAGAGAAAAGTGGATTGGACAGATACCCACCTTGGTCACACTGGCTCCCCATCCAGCCCTCTTCACATATACGATACCCACCTTCACAGATACCCACCTTGGTCACACTGGCTCCCCATCCAGCCCTCTTCACATATACGATACCCACCTTCACAGATACCCACCTTGGTCACACTGGCTCCCCATCCAGCCCTCTTCACAGATGCACTGCCATGCTTTCTCACAAGTGCCATGAAGACAGCCAGGGAAGGGCATGCACTGTTTGCATGTTACCCCCTGCCAGCCTGGTTTGCATCTGAAAACATGATTCAGATGATGGGACCATTGTTATTCACACATGTTTTTTCTCACACAGCTGGACTATTATTGGATGTTTCCACAGGGTGTATAACTGTATAATTGATTAGGAAAATGTGGATTTTGATATATTTGTAAACAATACATCTGACTTGGAATTAGCAGGATGAAAAACATTATTTTTGTTTGGTCTGTGCCGACTTGACTTTGTGGAAATGGAGTGAAATAGGATGAAAATGGGCTGCTTATGTTAATGAAACATGGTTGCTACAAAAATGTTACATAATCCGATGATATCTATTACATAATTTGTGTAGGATTTAATTACCTGCATTCCCCAGGCTTTTCACAGTAGCCGTTTTCAGGATTGCACCCTGCGCTGCATTCAAAAGCTTGGATATGTGAAAGAGAAAACACGAGATTAGCTATGAATTGCTTTTTTCAAAGACCTCAAAGATAAAACAGAACAATCAATTAAAAGGAAAATACTCGCAGCTAGTAAGTGGTTTATTATTAAGTTATTAAATCTCAATGACAGCCTCTATGTAATTAGGTACTATTGTTACACCTGTTAGACTGTAATGGATGATGTGGTAAAATTACCTTTAGTGATGGCAACACTCAAGACCAGAAATAACCCAAATGTTCTCAGGCACATACTGATTTTCAGCATTCTTCTTCTCCTGTAAAATAGGCATTTGTCAAGTCGCAGCACAGTTTCTCTTTTCTTTCTGTCAAAAATAACGACAGGGTTTGTAAGATAACCTATTGCACGTCCAGTCTCTCGTCTCCAAAGAACAGGTTGACATAGTTGAAAAGTTGATGCAGGCATCAAATATGCGGGCATTCAACATCGGACCTGAAATAAAATGTGTCATGCCCTTGTTCTGAAAGAATAGCCTACACATCACGCGCTAAATAGCATTGGATACCCAATTAGGCAAGAGCACAAACGAAAATGCGACAAGCAGAACTATATCCTAAAACGTTCCGATATTAACCTAAATCTTCACTATTAAATCAATAACTTTGCATACAACATTTTACCTATGTCGCTTAGTTGTTCCCCTAGCTAGTCAGTCATATTGGATGCGTCCAAGCATGGCACTATATTTACTGGAATAAAGACGGCAGTGTAGCTATTCAGACCGGAGGTTTTTGTGTGATAGAGGAGACTGCATAGTGGTCCACGCTTGGCTCCTCCCGTCTGATTTAGGCAAGGAGCTGTCCAGTACCCTGACCTCCTGAACACACGAGCTGAAAGGCGCACGTAGCCTAACATTATCTGTTCAATAACTTGCAGCGCAATCAATACAAACTTCTCAAAAGTATCGGGAGGGTTTGTTGCCGTTATCATTCATTCTCATTCTCTTTGTAAGATGTCATTGTTTATGATACAGTAACCATTTAAACACTTATTGTCATAAACAATTGTCTGGTCAATTCTACGAATATGCCAACTGAATTATATTCTACCCGCACTATTTCCAATTCTTTCCTCAGGCAAAATGGGTATTTTCTTGTGCCAAAAATACAGGGCTGAAGCTCAAAGCTCTAATTAACGGCGTTTTTCGTCTTCCCAGCCTTTAATGGAACTGCAGTAGACTAGGGGAGGATGGATTACCATAGAAATATCATTAATAGAACGGGCATCTCCGTTTAAGTCAATGATGGCATAATTAGAAGGAAATGGCAGGAAATAAAAGCACGAAGTGTACCCTTCAATCTGTGCTGTGATTTGTTAAGAAAATTACAAAAAAAAGACGTTCCATTGCATGACCCACATCAGTTTGCATGATTTGAATGGACATTCTACATTACCATGGCAATCCAGCATCAGTTGATAGAACATTCCAAAATAACATGGAAATTATTGCATCACAATACCATGCAGCCATTGCGAGTGTACCCATGAGTTTACCAGTCAAATTGCCAGGTTTAGAGCGTCCAACCCGTTCTATTAATTCTATTTCTATGGGTATTTTCAAGAAAACGTCACAATACCTTCGATTTGGCTGATGGGGGCCATGGAGACCGACCCCAGCTCCGCTAAAACCATTGACAACTACATGCCGTTTTCAAGGGATTGTTAAATAAATGTTATAACTATTTGGTTTTAATATCATCACCTATTGAGCATAGTCAGAACTACACATTTCCGAATGCAAAACAATTGTGCACATTTATCTTTATTATCAGAGTTATACAGCAAGTAACTGCATGCTTTTCATGATCAGTAAACATCAATAATCACGTCATTTCAGATACGTGAAGGTGCCCTATCCATTTGGCATTTAGCTAGCTAAGCAAACAACATAATAATTAGCTTGCTTCATCAGAGATTAGGTTTTTGGAGAGATCTTGACATCGGCAAGTCCTTGTCCTGGTAAAGTTGTCCGTTTTCCTACTGTCATCACTCATCACCACTATAGATGGCAAGCAAATCAAACAATATTTGGATATAGTCATCTACTTTATCCCCTTAAAGTTCGCTTGTTAACTAGCCATAATGAAGTGATCTGTTATTAGCTAGCTGGGTCATTTCTACCATTAAGATCCCTTTTGGACCTCATAACGTTTGGTTAAAAAATATATATATATAAACAAATCAAAATGTATTTTATATTTGAGATTCTTCAAATAGCCACCTTTTGCCTTGATGACAGCTTTGCTCACTCTTTGCATTCCCTCAACCAGCTTCACCTGGAATGCTTTTCCAACAGTCTTAAAGGAGTTCCCACATATGCTGAGCACTTGTTGTCTGCTTTTCCTTCACTCTGGCGTCCGACTCATCCCAAACCATCTCAACTGGGTTGAGGTCAGGGGATTGTGGAGGCCAGGTCATCTGATGCAGCACTCCATCACTCTCCTTCTTGGTAAAATAGCCCTTACACAGCCTGGAGGTGTGTTGGGTCATTGTCCTGTTGAAAAACAAATGATAGTCCCACTAAGCCCAAACCAGATGTGATGGCGTATCGCTGCAGAATGCTGTGGTAGCCATGCTGGTTAAATCGCAGACAGTGTCACCAGCAAAGCACCCCCACACCATAACACCTCCTCCTCCATATTTGACGGTGGGAAATACACATGCAGAGATAATCCGTTCACCCACACCACGTCTCACAAAGACACGGTGGTTGGAACCAAAATTTTCCAATTTGGACTCCAGACCAAAGGACAAATTACTACCGGTCTAATGTCCATTGCTCATGTTTCTTGGCACAAGCAGGTCTCTTCTTCTTATTGGTGTCCTTTAGCAGTGGTTTCTCTGCAGCAATTTGACCATGAAGCCCTGATTCATACAGTCCCCTCTTAACAGTTGATGTTGAGATGTGTCTGTTACTTGAACTCTGTGAAGCATTTATTTGGGTTGCAATTTCTGAGGCTGGTAACTCTAATTAACTTATCCTCTGCAGCAGAGGTAACTCTGGGTCTTCCATTCCTGCGGCGGTCCTCATGAGAGCCAGTTTCATCATAGCGCTTGATGGTTTATGCGACTGCACTTGAAGAAACTTTCAAAGTTCTTGAAATTTTCCGGATTGACTGACCTTCATGTCTTAAAGTAATGATGGACTGTCGTTTCTCTTTACTTATTTGAGCTGTTCTTGTCATAATATTGACTTGGTATTTTACCAAATAGGGCTATCTTCTGTATATCACCCCTACCTTGTCACAACACAATTGATTGGCTCAAACGCTTTAACCTCTTAAGGATCGGACCCTTTTTTTTTTTTTTCACCTAAAATGACATACCCAAATCTAACTGCCTGTAGCTCAGGACCTGAAGCAAGGATATGCATTTTCTTGATACCATTTGAAAGGAAAAACTTTGAAGTTTGTGGAAATGTGAACTAAATGTAGGAGAATATAACACATTAGATCTGGTAAAAGATTAAAATAAAAATAAAACATGTTTTTTGTGTGTGTTTTTTTCATCATCTTTGAAATGCAAGAGAAAGCAAATATTGCAGTTAAGATGCAATTTAGATTTTGGCCACTAGATGGCAGCAGTATGTGTGCAAAGATTCAAATTGACCCAGTGAAGCGTTGCAATACTGGACTATTTTGTATCACGTCTGCCCAAATGTGCCAGAATTGGTCAATTGATACATTTTCAAGTACATAACTATAGAGAACATACAAAAATGATATGGTAATACAAAATGTAAGTTTACACACTCCCAGGAATGTCATACATGATGGATCATTAGCTTATACATTAACTTTCACACATCTAGATGGCCAGGCCGGGTGGGTGTGGAGCCAGAGACAGCATGGGTTCAAACTGTAGAACCCAGTTCCTACATTTGAATATAAAAATGGATTTTATCAAACAAAACTATGCTACATTTTATCTCTGGGACCCTTAGGATGACAAATCAAAGCAAGATTACTGAATGTAAGTACATTATTTACCTTCAGAGGAGAATGTATCAAAACAGTTGCCGTGATAAGTTTTTTGTTGTTGTGCACTCTCCTCAAACAATAGCATGGTATTTTTTCACTGTAATAGCTACTGTCAATTGGACAGTACCGTTAGATTAACAAGAATTTAAGCTTTCTGCCCATATAAGACATGTCTATGTCCTGGAAAGTTTGCTGTTACTAACAACAGTCATGCTAATCACATTAGTGCACCTTAGCTCAACCGTCCCGTATACGGGACACCGATCCCGTAAAAGTTAAGAAGGAAAGAATTTCCACAAATTAACTTTTAAGAAGGCACACCTGTTAATTGAAATGCATTCCAGGTGACTACCTCAGGAAGCTGGTTGAGAGAATGCCAAGAGTGTGCAAAGCTGTCATCAAGGCAAAGGGTGGCTATTTGAAGAATCTCAAATATAAAATATATTTTGATTTGTTTAACACTTTTTTGGTTACTACATGATTCCATATGTGTTATTTCATAGTTTTGATGTCTTCACTATTATTCTACAATGTAGAAAATAGTAAAAAATAAAGAAAAACCCTTGAATGGGTAGGTGTTCTAAAAGTTTTGACTCGTAGTGTAGGTGGATTGTTCACACATGGACCATGGGATATTTCCACCCTGTTAGGGACAGACACATACAGTGGGGAAAAAAAGTATTTAATCAGCCACCAATTGTGCAAGTTCTCCCACTTAAAAAGATGAGAGAGGCCTGTAATTTTCATCATAGGTACACGTCAACTATGACAGACAAATTGAGAATTTTTTTTCCAGAAAATCACATTGTAGGATTTTTAATGAATTTATTTGCAAATTATGGTGGAAAATAAGTATTTGGTCACCTACAAACAAGCAAGATTTCTGGCTCTCACAGACCTGTAACTTCTTCTTTAAGAGGCTCCGCTGTCCTCCACTCGTTACCTGTATTAATGGCACCTGTTTGAACTTGTTATCAGTATAAAAGACACCTGTCCACAACCTGAAACAGTCACACTCCAAACTCCACTATGGCCAAGACCAAAGAGCTGTCAAAGGACACCAGAAACAAAATTGTAGACCTGCACCAGGCTGGGAAGACTGAATCTGCAATAGGTAACCAGCTTGGTTTGAAGAAATCAACTGTGGGAGCAATTATTAGCAAATGGAAGACATACAAGACCACTGATAATCACTCTCGATCTGGGGCTCCATGCAAGATCTCACCCCGTGGGGTCAAAATGATCACAAGATCATCGGTGAGCAAAAATCCCAGAACCACACGGGGGGACCTAGTGAATGACCTGCAGAGAGCTGGGACCAAAGTAACAAAGCCTACCATCAGTTACACACTACGCCGCCAGGGACTCAAATCCTGCAGTGCCAGACGTGTCCCCCTGCTTAAGCCAGTACATGTCCAGGCCCGTCTGAAGTTTGCTAGAGTGCATTTGGATGATCCAGAAGAGGATTGGGAGAATGTCATATGGTCAGATGAAACCAAAATAGAACTTTTTGGTAAAAACTCAACTCGTCGTGTTTGGAGGACAAAGAATGCTGAGTTGCATCCAAAGAACACCATACCTACTGTGAAGCATGGGGGTGGAAACATCATGCTTTGGGGCTGTTTTTCTGCAAAGGGACCAGGACGACTGATCCGTGTAAAGGAAAGAATGAATGGGGCCATGTATCGTGAGATTTTGAGTGAAAACCTCCTTCCATCAGCAAGGGCATTGAAGATGAAACGTGGCTGGGTCTTTCAGCATGACAATGATCCCAAACAAACCGCCCGGGCAACGAAGGAGTGGCTTCGTAAGAAGCATTTCAAGGTCCTGGAGTGGCTTAGCCAGTCTCCAGATCTCAACCCCATAGAAAATCTTTGGAGGGAGTTGAAAGTCCGTGTTGCCCAGCGACAGCCCAAAACATCACTGCTCTAGAGGAGATCTGCATGGAGGAATGGGCCAAAATACCAGCAACAGTGTGTGAAAACCTTGTGAAGACTTACAGAAAACGTTTGACCTGTGTCATTGCCAACAAAGGGTTTATAACAAAGTATTGAGAAACTTTTGTTATTGACCAAATACTTATTTTCCACCATAATTTGCAAATAAATTCATAAAAAATTCTACAAGGTGATTTTCTGGATTTTTTTTTCTCATTTTGTCTGTCATAGTTGACGTGTACCTATGATGAAAATTACAGGCCTCTCTCATCTTTTTAAGTGGGAGAACTTGCACAATTGGTGGCTGACTAAATACTTTTTTCCCCCACTGTACAGGAACAATCTGAAAGTGTTAACAATCTATATGAAGATTTACATTTTCTAAGACATCAAATGTCCCTTACTCTATCACATTCATTTATTTTCTTCAAATAATTATTAATAAATGATTATTGAGTTAAATGTGTGTTATTTTCGCAACCAGCGCTTTATTTGCACCACATTTTTCCTAGTAAGACTGAATAACAACAGCATTTGGTCAACATTTTTGCATATGTAGTTGACCCCTTCTATCTCTACAAGTTACTACTAAGATATGCATAACATTTGATAGTATTGTTAAAAATTGATTTTAAAATACCGACCTAACAGGGTGGAATAAAGCATAACAGGGTGGAACTAACATCAATAATGAACTAAATATTTAAACAATGAAAGATATTTTATTAACTTTGAAATCTGTGAAATGGTTAAAAAAAAAAAACATTACATTTATATTTAGAACCACTTCCTATTTATTTAATTTTCAATTAACTTTTTTGTCTATTTTGTCCTGTCAACCTAAGTTTGTAAAATAACATAAAAACAAATTATTAAAACACGAGAATTGCATTACAACAACATACGATGCATTCGGAAAATATTCAACCCCCTGGACTTTTTCCACATGTTGTTACGTTACAGCTTTATTCTAAAATTGATTAAATATATTTTCCCCCCTCATCAATCTACACACAATACCCCATAATGACAAAACAAAAACAGTTTTGTTTTTTTGTGTGCTAATTTATTTAAAAAATGGAAATATCACATTTACATAAGTATTCAGACCCTTTACTCACCTCGGCAAGACGGAGCTTCTCTTCCTCCCGGGGAAGGACTGCCCGTTCCATGATCTCGCCATCACGGTTGACAACTCCGTTGTGTCCTCCTCCCAAAGTGCGAAGAGCCTTGGCGTGACCCTGGACAACAACCTGTCGTTCTCCGTTAACATCAAGGCGGTGACCCGATCCTGTAGGTTCATGCTCTACAACATTTGGAGAGTACGACCCTGCCTTACACAGGAAGCGGCACAGGTCCTAATCCAGGCACTTGTCATCTCCCGTCTGGATAACTGCAACTCGCTGTTGGCTGGGCTCCCTGCCTGTGCCATTAAACCCCTACAACTCATCCAGAATGCCGCAGCCCGTCTGGTGTTCAACCTTCCCAAGTTCTCTCACGTCACCCCGCTCCTCCGCACACTCCACTGGCTTCCAGTTGAAGCTCGCATCTGCTACAAGACCATGGTGCTTGCCTACGGAGCTGTGAGGGGAACGGCACCTCCGTACCTTCAGGCTCTGATCAGTCCCTACACCCAAACGAGGGCACTGCGTTCATCCACCTCTGGCCTGCTGGCTCCCCTACCTCTGCGGAAGCATAGTTCCCGCTCAGCCCAGTCAAAACTGTTCGCTGCTCTGGCACCCCAATGGTGGAACAAGCTCCCTCACGACGCCAGGACAGCGGAGTCACTCACCACCTTCCGGAGACATTTGAAACCCCACCTCTTTAAGGAATACCTGGGATAGGATAAAGTAATCCTTGACTGTGCTTAGAGTCGTTGTCATGTTGGAAGGTGAACCTTCGCCCCAGTACTGAGCGCTCTGGAGCAGGTTTTCATCTGAACTTTGCTCCGTTCATCTTTCCCTGGGTGAAGCATGGTGGTGGCAGCATCATGCTGTGGGGATGTTTTTCAGCGGCAGGGACTGGGAGACTAGTCAGGCCCGAGGGAAAGATCAACGGAGCAAAGTAAGCATTTTATGATAAACAGCCCTACTCATTTTGCTCCTAACAATTTTCGGCTCAAGGTTCAAGCTTAATAAAGTGGTTATTAAAAAAGTTTTTAACAGCATTTATAAAATATGTCATACATATTCATGATCCTTTAAAAAGCCCCTCCCCTTCTTCACTCTCCTCCACTGCACCCCCCTCTCTCCTCTCCTCTCCTCTCCTCTCCTCCATTCCACCCCTCTCTCTCCTCCACTCCACTCCACCCCTCTTGCCTCTCTTCCACTCCACCCCTCTCTCGCCTCTCTTCCACTCCACCCCTCTCTCGCCTCTCTTCCACTCCACCCCTCTCTCGCCTCTCCTCCACTCCACCCCTCTCTCGCCTCTCCTCCACTCCACCCCTCTCTCGCCTCCACTCCACCCCTCCTCGACATACTGTAAGTCCCTTTGCTCCAGTTGTAGCTCCATGGTTTCCAAACTGGTCTTTGGCTTCCATTGATACAGATCTTTTATAAACCTTTTACTGCAGTGGGCTAAATCAGGGTCACACAGAGTGATTCTTGGTAATCTTAAACAAATCTACTTTGAAACAAACGTATACACATCACACACATGGTTATGGCTTAAAAATGTCAGATATATAGTTGAAATGTAATCAATTTTGAGTTTGCATCCCAATATTACACTTTATATACATTACATTTACATTTACATTTTAGTCATTTAGCAGACGCTCTTATCCAGAGCGACTTACAGGAGCAATTAGGGTTAAGTGCCTTGCTCAAGGGCACATTTACGTCATTTAGCAGACGCTCTTAAACAGAGCGACTCACAAATTGGTGCATTCACCCTATAGGCAGTGGGATAACCACTTTACAAATTATTTTTTTTGGGGGGGGGGGGGGGGGTGGTAGAAGGATTACTTTATCCTATCCCAGGTATTCCTTAAAGAGGTGGGGTTTCAAATGTCTCCGGAAGGTGGTGAGTGACTCCGCTGTCCTGGCGTCGTGAGGGAGCTTGTTCCACCATTGGGGTGCCAGAGCAGCGAACAGTTTTGACTGGGCTGAGCGGGAACTATGCTTCCGCAGAGGAAGGGGAGCCAGCAGGCCAGAGGTGGATGAACGCAATGCCCTCGTTTGGGTGTAGGGACTGATCAAAGCCCGAAGGTACAGAGGTGCCGTTCCCCTCACTGCTCCATAGGCAAGCACCATGGTCTTGTAGCGGATGCGAGCTTCAACTGGAAGCCAGTGGAGTGTGTGGAGGAGGGGGGTGACGTGAGAAAACTTGGGAAGGTTGAACACCAGACGGGCTGCGGCATTCTGGATGAGTTGTAGGGGTTTAATGGCACAGGCAGGGAGGCCAGCCAACAGCGAGTTGCAGTAGTCCAGACGGGAGATGACAAGTGCCTGGATTAGGACCTGTGCCGCTTCCTGTGTAAGGCAGGGTCGTACTCTCCGAATGTTGTAGAGTATGAACCTGCAGGAGCGGGTCACCGCCTTGATGTTAGCGGAGAACGACAGGGTGTTGTCCAGGGTCACGCCAAGGCTCTTCGCACTCTGGGAGGAGGACACAACGGAGTTGTCAACCGTGATGGCGAGATCATGGAACGGGCAGTCCTTCCCCGGGAGGAAGAGCAGCTCCGTCTTGCCAGGGTTCAGCTTTAGGTGGTGATCCGTCATCCATACTGATATGTCTGCCAGACATGCAGAGATGCGATTCGCCACCTGGTTATCAGAAGGGGGAAAGGAGAAGATTAGTTGTGTATCGTCAGCGTAGCAATGATAGGAGAGGCCATGTGAGGATATGACAGAGCCAAGTGACTTGGTGTATAGGGAGAAAAGGAGAGGGCCTAGAACTGAGCCCTGGGGGACACCAGTGGTGAGAGCACGTGGTGCGGAGACAGCTTCTCGCCACGCCACTTGGTAGGAGCGACCGGTCAGGTAGGACGCAATCCAGGAGTGAGCCGCGCCGGAGATGCCCAGCTCGGAGAGGGTGGAGAGGAGGATCTGATGGTTCACAGTATCAAAGGCAGCAGACAGGTCTAGAAGGACAAGAGCAGAGGAGAGAGAGTTAGCTTTAGCAGTGCGGAGAGCCTCCGTGACACAGAGAAGAGCAGTCTCAGTTGAATGACCAGTCCTGAAACCTGACTGGTTTGGATCAAGAAGGTCATTCTGAGAGAGATAGCAAGAGAGTTGGCTAAAGACGGCACGCTCAATAGTTTTGGAAAGAAAAGAAAGAAGGGATACTGGTCTGTAGTTGTTGACATCAGTGGGATCGAGTGTTGGTTTTTTGAGAAGGGGAGCAACTCTCGCTCTCTTGAAGACGGAAGGGACATGGCCAGCGGTCAAGGATGAGTTGATCAGCGAGGTGAGGTAGGGGAGAAGGTCACCGGAGATGGTCTGGAGAAGAGAGGAGGGGATGGGGTCAAGCAGGCAGGTTGTTGGGCGGCCTGCAGTCACAAGTCACAGGATTTTATCTGGAGAGAGAGGGGAGAAAGAAGTCAAAGCATAGGGTAGGGCAGTGTGAGTAGGACCAGCAGTGTCATTAGACTTAACAAACGAGGATCGGATGTCGTCAACCTTCTTTTCAAAGTGGTTGACGAAGTCATCCACAGAGAGAGAGGAGGGGGGGGGGGGGGGGGATTCAGCAGTGAGGAAAATGTGGCAAATAGCTTCCTAGGGTTAGAGGCAGATGCTTGGAATTTAGAGTGGTAGAAAGTGGCCTTAGCAGCAGAAACAGATGAAGAAAATGTAGAGAGGAGGAGTGAAAAGATGCCAGGTCGGCAGGGAGTTTAGTTTTCTTCCATTTCCGCTCCGCTGCCCGGAGCTCTGTTCTGTGAGCTCGCAATGAGTCATCAAGCCACGGAGCTGGAGGGGAGGACCGAGCCGGCCGGGAGGATAGGGGACACAGAGAGTCAAAGGATGCAGAAAGGGAGGAGAGGAGGGTTGAGGAGGCAGAATCAGGAGATTGGAGGGAGAAGGATTGAGCAGAGGGAAGAGATGATAGGATGAAAGAGGAGAGAGTAGTGGGAGAGAGAGAGCGAAGGTTGCGGCGGCACATTACCATCTGTGTAGGGGCAGAGTGAGTAGTGTGGGAGGAGAGCGAGAGAGAAAAGGAAACAAAGTAGTGGTCGGAGACATGGAGGGGAGTTGCAGTGAGATTAGTAGAAGAGCAGCATCTAGTAAAGATGAGGTCAAGCGTATTGCCTGCCTTGTGAGTAGGGGGGGACGGTGAGAGGGTGAGGTCAAAAGAGGAGAGGAGTGGAAAGAAGACTGAAATATAACAAAGCATAGAAACATCTTTATCAATGGTGAAATTATAAAAAATATGAATAACATTCCACCTATGAGGCCATAGGTCATTTGAAAGGCTGGTCATGGCTCACATCAACACCATTATCCCAGAAACCCTAGACCCACTCCAATTTGCATACCGCCCCAACAGATCCACAGATGATGCAATCTCTATTGCACTCCACACAGTCCTTTCCCACCTGGACAAAAGGAACACCTACGTGAGAATGCTATTCATTGACTACAGCTCAGCGTTCAACAGCATAGTGCCCTCAAAGCTCATCACTAAGCTAAGGACCCTGGGACTAAACACCTCCCTCTGCAACTAGACCTGGATTTCCTGACAGGCCGCCCCAAGCTGTTAATGGTAGGCAACAACACATCTGCCACGCTGATCCTCAACACGGGGGCCCCTCAGGGGTGCGTGCTCAGTCCCCTCCTGTACTCCCTGTTCATCTATGACTGCATGGCCAGGCACAACTCCAACACCATCATTAAGTTTGCCGACGACACAACAGTGGTAAGCCTGATCACCGACAACGATGAGACAGCCTATAGGGAGGAGGTCAGAGACCTGGCCGTGTGGTCCCAGGAAAACAACCTCTCCCTCAACGTGATCAAGACAAAGGAGATGATTGTGGACTACAGGAAAAGGAGGACCGAGCACGCCCCCATTCTCATTGACGGGGCTGTAGTGGAACAGGTTGAGAGCTTCAAGTTCCTTGGTGTCCACATCACCAACAAACTATCATGGTCCAAACACACCAAGACAGTCGTGAAGAGGGCACGACAAAGCCTATTCTCCCTCAGGAGACTGAAAAGATTTGGCATGGGTCCTCAGATCCTCAAAAAGTTATACAGCTGCACCATCGAGAGCATCCTGACTGATTGCATCACTGCCTGGTATGGCAACTGCTCAGCCTCCGACCGCAAGGCACTATAGAGGGTAGTGCGTACGACCCAGTACATCACTGGGGTCAAGCTTCCTCCCATCCAGGACCTCTATTTGTATTTGTATTTATTAGGGATCCCCATTAGCTGCTGCTAAGGCTACTCTTCCTGGGTCCAAACATATTAAAGCACTTACATTACATATAAAACAAAATATAAAACAGTACATCATATGACATTATTACACCACTACCTATCTATAGTACAAAATGTTTAATACCACCATACAACAATATCACAATGTGTGCGTATGCATGTGTCTATACCCTTGTGTGTGTCTCTTCACAGTCCCCGTTGTTTCATGAGGTGTATTTTTACCCGTTTTTAAAATCTGATTCTACTGCTTGCATCAGTTACCTGATGTGGAACAGAGTTCCATGTAGTCATGGCTCTATGTAGTACTGTGCTTCTCCCATAGTCTGTTCTGGACTTGGGGACTGTGAAGAGACCTCTGGTGGCATGTCTTGTGGTGTATGCATGGGTTTCCGAGCTGTGTGATAGTAGTTTAAACAGACAGCTCGGTACATTCAGCTTGTCAACACCTCTTACAAAAACAAGCAGTGATGAAGTCAATCTCTCTTCCAATCTGAGCCAGGGGAGACTGGCATGCATGTCATTAATGTTAGCTCTCCGTGTACTTTTAAGGGCCAGCCGTGCTGCCCTTGTTCTGAGCCAACTGCAATTTTTCCAAGTCCCTCTTTGTGGCACCTGACCTGTAGGACCTGCCTTGTTGATAGTGTTGTTAAGAAGGCAGAGCAGCACTTAATTATGGACATACAGTGGGGAAAAAAAGTATTTAGTCAGCCACCAATTGTGCAAGTTCTCCCACTTAAAAAGATGAGAGAGGCCTGTAATTTTCATCATAGGTACACGTCAACTATGACAGACAAAATGAGGAAAAAAAATCCAGAAAATCACATTGTAGGATTTTTAATGAATTTATTTGCAAATTATGGTGGAAAATAAGTATTTGGTCAATAACAAAAGTTTCTCAATACTTTGTTATATACCCTTTGTTGGCAATGACACAGGTCAAACGTTTTCTGTAAGTCTTCACAAGGTTTTCACACACTGTTGCTGGAATTTTGGCCCATTCCTCCATGCAGATCTCCTCTAGAGCAGTGATGTTTTGGGGCTGTCGCTGGGCAACACGGACTTTCAACTCCCTCCAAAGATTTTCTATGGGGTTGAGATCTGGAGACTGGCTAGGCCACTCCAGGACCTTGAAATGCTTCTTACGAAGCCACTCCTTCGTTGCCCGGGCAGTGTGTTTGGGATCATTGTCATGCTGAAAGACCCAGCCACGTTTCATCTTCAATGCCCTTGCTGATGGAAGGAGGTTTTCACTCAAAATCTCACGATACATGGCCCCATTCATTCTTTCCTTTACACGGATCAGTCGTCCTGGTCCCTTTGCAGAAAAACAGCCCCAAAGCATGATGTTTCCACCCCCATGCTTCACAGTAGGTATGGTGTTCTTTGGATGCAACTCAGCATTCTTTGTCCTCCAAACACGACGAGTTGAGTTTTTACCAAAAAGTTCTATTTTGGTTTCATCTGACCATATGACATTCTCCCAATCCTCTTCTGGATCATCCAAATGCACTCTAGCAAACTTCAGACAGGCCTGGACATGTACTGGCTTAAGCAGGGGGACACGTCTGGCACTGCAGGATTTGATTCCCTGGCTGCGTAGTGTGTTACTGATGGTAGGCTTTGTTACTTTGGTCCCAGCTCTCTGCAGGTCATTCACTAGGTCCCCCCGTGTGGTTCTGGGATTTTTGCTCACCGTTCTTGTGATCATTTTGACCCCACGGGGTGAGATCTTGCGTGGAGCCCCAGATCGAGGGAGATTATCAGTGGTCTTGTATGTCTTCCATTTCCTAATAATTGCTCCCACAGTTGATTTCTTCAAACCAAGCTGCTTACCTATTGCAGATTCAGTCTTCCCAGCCTGGTGCAGGTCTACAATTTTGTTTCTGGTGTCCTTTGACAGCTCTTTGGTCTTGGCCATAGTGGAGTTTGCAGTGTGACTGTTTGAGGTTGTGGACAGGTGTCTTTTATACTGATAACAAGTTCAAACAGGTGCCATTAATACAGGTAACGAGTGGAGGACAGAGGAGCCTCTTAAAGACGAAGTTACAGGTCTGTGAGAGCCAGAAATCTTGCTTGTTTGTAGGTGACCAAATACTTATTTTCCACCATAATTTGCAAATAAATTCATTAAAAATCCTACAATGTGATGTTCTGGAATTTTTTTTCTCAATTTGTCTGTCATAGTTGACGTGTACCTATGATGAAAATTACAGGCCTCTCTCATCTTTTTAAGTGGGAGAACATGCACAATTGGTGGCTGACTAAATACTTTTTTTCCCCACTGTACTTATCCCCATCTTAGCTACTGTTGTATCAATATACTTTGACCGTGACAGTCTACAATCCAGGGTTACTCCAAGCAGTTTAGTCTCCTCAACTTGCTCAATTTCCACATTATTCATTACGAGATGTAGTTGAGGTTTAGGGTTTAGTGAATGATTGTCCCAAATACAACGCTTTTAGTTTTGGAAATAATCAGGACTAACATATTCCTTGACACCCATTCCGAAACTAACTGCAACTCTTTGTTAAGTGTTGCAGTTATTTCAGTTGCTGTAGTAGCTGACGTGTATAGTGTTGAGTCATCCACATACATAGACATGTCGTTAGTAATGATGGAAAAAAGCAAGGGGCCTAGACAGCTGCCCTGGGGAATTCCTGATTCTACCTGGATTATGTTTGAGAGGCTTCCATTAAATAACACCCTCTCTCTTTATCCACATTATAGCAGGGTGTCACGCCCTGGCTCTGGGGACTCTAGTATGTTGAGCCAGGGTGTGAGTTTTCATTTGTGTTTGTTCTAGTTGTTGTATTTCTATGTTGGCCAGGGTGGCTCCCAATCAGAGACGGCTGTAGCTCATTGTCTCTGATTGGGAGCCATACTTAAGTAGCCGTTAGGCATTCATTTGGTGTGGTTTCTTGTTCCGTGTTGGTTTGTGTATGTAACCAGGGACGTCACATTTTCGTTTTGTTCGTGTGATACTTTATAAAAATAAATATGTTCGCATTCCACGCTGCGCCTTGGTCCTCCTCTGTTCCCGACGATCGTGACAGAAGAAACCACCAAGACTGGACCAAGCAGCGTGTCCAGGAGCCATCACCAGGGAGATCTCTAGCAGATCTCCTTCGCCTCCTCGACTGGGTCAAGCCGGGTGAGGAAGAGAAGGGCCGGACTTGGAAGCAGAAGGGCGAAAGTCTGGCGAGGGACATGGAGACCTGGTCCACGGGTAGGAGAGACGCCCAGAAATTTTTTAGGGGGGGGCTCACGCCGTGGACGACGGGGCAGCAGGGGGCCGCGATGGAGCGGTTAGTAGAGGAGGCCGCCAGGTTACGGGGGCCACTGGTCACTAAAGGGGAGGAGAGTGTAGAGGCACGGCGAGAGGTACTGGGGTGTGTTACCAGTCCGGTCCGGCCCGTTCCTGATCCCCGCGTAGGGCCAGTGGTGTGTGTCCCCAGTACGGTCCGGCCTGTTCCTGTCCCTCGCACCGAGCCTGTGGTGTGCGTCGCCAGCCCGGTTCGGCCCGTCCCTGCTCCCCGCACCAAGCCAATGGTGCGCGTCGTCAGCCCGGTCCGGCCTGTTCCTGCTCCCCGCACCAAGCCAATGGTGCGCGTCGCCAGCCCGGCCCGGCCTGTTCCTGCTCCCCGCACCAAGCCAATGGTGCGTTTCGTCAGCCCAGCTCGGCCCGCTCCTGCTCCCCGCACCAAGTCAGTGGTGCGCTTCGTCAGCCCGGCTCGGCCCGCTCCTGCTCCCCGCACCAAGTCAGTGGTGCGTTTCGTCAGCCCAGCTCTGCCCGCTCCTGCTCCCCGCACCAAGTCAGTGGTGCGCTTCGTCAGCCCGGCTCGGCCCGTTCCTGCTCCCCGCACCAAGTCAGTGGTGCGCTTCGTCAGCCCGGTCCGGCCCGTTCCTGCTCCCCACACCAAGCCAGTGGTGTGCGTCGTCAGTCCGGCACAGCCCGTGCCTGTTCCACCGGTGCCTGGTTCAGCACGGGTCAGCTGCTTCACGCCGGAGCTAGAGCAATCCGCTCCACCAGTGTGCAGTCCAGCTCCGGTCAGCAGGGCCAGACCGGACCAGGGGTACTTTGGGGGGTTAGAGAGGGAGTGGGGATCATGCCCGGAGCCGGATCCGCCGCCAAGGCGGAGTGCCCACCCGGTCCCTCCCCTGTGGTATTTGGTTGGCGAGTCCGCGCCTTTAGGGGGGGGTACTGTCACGCCCTGGCTCTGGGGACTCTAGTATGTTGAGCCAGGGTGTGAGTTTTCATTTGTGTTTGTTCTAGTTGTTGTATTTCTATGTTGGCCAGGGTGGCTCCCAATCAGAGACGGCTGTAGCTCGTTGTCTCTGATTGGGAGCCATACTTAAGTAGCCGTTAGGCATTCATTTGGTGTGGTTTCTTGTTCCGTGTTGGTTTGTGTATGTAACCAGGGACGTCACGTTTTCGTTTTGTTCGTGTGATACTTTATAAAAATAAATATGTTCGCATTCCACGCTGCGCCTTGGTCCTCCTCTGTTCCCGACGATCGTGACACAGGGGGTGTAAAGCCATAACACATACGTTTTTCCAGCAGCAGACTATGATCGATAACGTCAAAATCCGCACTGAAGTCTAACAAAACAGCCCCCACAATATTTGTATCATCACTTTCTCTCAGCCAATCATCAGTCATTTGTGTAAGTGCTGTGCTTGTTGAATGTTGTTCTCTATAAGCATGCTGAAAGTTTGTTGTCAATTTGTTTATAGTAAAACAGCATTGTATCTGGTCAAAAACAATTTCATCCAATAGTTTACTAAGGGTTGGTAACAGGTTAATTGGTTGGCTATTTGAGCCAGTAAAGGGGTGTCAGAGGAAGGCCCTAAAAATTGTCAAAGACTCCAGCCACCCTAGTCATAGACTGACCCTCAGTAGCTTATAGAGTTGATATTGGAGCCTTAGCAGCTTCTAGAGTTGATCTTGGAGCCTCAACAGCTTCTAGAGTTGATATTGGAGCCTCAACAGCTTCTAGAGTTGATCTTGGAGCCTCAACAGCTTCTAGAGTTTGTCTTGGAGCCTCAACAGCTTCTAGAGTTGATATTGGAGCCTCAACAGCTTCTAGAGTTGATCTTGGAGCCTCAACAGCTTCTAGAGTTGATATTGGAGCCTCAACAGCTTCTAGAGTTGATATTGGAGCCTCAACAGCTTCTAGAGTTTGTCTTGGAGCCTCAGCAGCTTCTAGAGTTGATATTGGAGCCTCAGTAGCTTATAGAGTTGATCCTGGAGCCTCAGCAGCTTCTAGAGTTGATATTGGAGCCTCAACAGCTTCTAGAGTTGATCTTGGAGCCTCAGCAGCTTCTAGAGTTGATATTGGAGCCTCAGTAGCTTATAGAGTTGATATTGGAGCCTCAGCAGCTTCTAGAGTTGATATTGGAGCCTCAGTAGCTTATAGAGTTGATATTGGAGCCTCAGCAGCTTCTAGAGTTGATATTGGAGCCTCAGTAGCTTATAGAGTTGATATTGGAGTCTCAGCAGCTTCTAGAGTTGATATTGGAGCCTCAGTAGCTTATAGAGTTGATCCTGGAGCCTCAGCAGCTTCTAGAGTTGATCTTGGAGCCTCAGCAGCTTCTAGAGTTGATATTGGAGCCTTATCAGCTTCTAGAGTTGATCTTGGAGCCTCAGCAGCTTCTAGAGTTGATATTGGAGCCTCAGTAGCTTCTAGAGTTGATATTGGAGCCTCAGTTGCTTCTAGAGTTGATCTTGGAGCCTCAGCAGCTTCTAGAGTTGATATTGGAGCCTCAGTAGCTTCTAGAGTTGATATTGGAGCCTCAGTAGCTTCTAGAGTTGATATTGGAGCCTCAGTAGCTTCTAGAGTTGATAGTGGAGCCTCAACAGCTTCTAGAGTTGATATTGGAGCCTCAACAGCTTCTAGAGTTGATATTGGAGCCTTAGCAGCTTCTAGAGTTGATCCTGGAGCCTCAGCAGCTTCTAGAGTTGATATTGGAGCCTCAACAGCTTCTAGAGTTGATATTGGAGCCACAGCAGCTTCTAGAGTTGATATTGGAGCCTCAACAGCTTCTAGAGTTGATATTGGAGCCTTAGCAGCTTCTAGAATTGATATTGGAGCCTCAGCAGCTTCTAGAGTTGATATTGGAGCCTCAGTAGCTTCTAGAGTTGATATTGGAGCCTTAGCAGCTTCTAGAATTGATCTTGGAGCCTCAGCAGCTTCTAGAGTTGATATTGGAGCCTTAGCGGCTTCTAGAGTTGATATTGGAGCCTCAACAGCTTCTAGAGTTGATATTGGAGCCTCTGTAGCTTCTAGAGTTGATATTGGAGCCTCAACAGCTTCTAGAGTTGCTTCTTTTAACTCAAAGCAGGGACAGTTCATGACCCCTTCATCTCTTTGGCAGAGACAGGTTATGTCTCTGAACTTGATGTGACCTGGCAATACACATAACTTGATGCATCTTCATTGTGCCTCTTACTGTAGTTAGATGGGTTAACTGAGATGAGACAATGTACTGAGATTAGAAAAACTTTACAAATACAGTGGGGAAAAAAAGTATTTAGTCAGCCATCAATTGTGCAAGTTCTCCCACTTAAAAAGATGAGAGAGGCCTGTAATTTTCATCATAGGTACACGTCAACTATGACAGACAAAATGAGAAAAATAATTCCAGAAAATCACATTGTATGATTTTTAATGAATTTATTTGCAAATTATGGTGGAAAATAAGTATTTGGTCAATAACAAAAGTTTCTCAATACTTTGTTATATACCCTTTGTTGGCAATGACACAGGTCAAATGTTTTCTGTAAGTCTTCACAAGGTTTTCACACACTGTTGCTGGTATTTTGGCCCATTCCTCCATGCAGATCTCCTCTAGAGCAGTGATGTTTTGGGGCTGTCGCTGGGCAACACAGACTTTCAACTCCCTCCAAAGATTTTCTATGGGGTTGAGATCTGGAGACTGGCTAGGCCACTCCAGGACCTTGAAATGCTTCTTACGAAGCCACTCCTTCGTTGCCCGGGCGGTGTGTTTGGGATCATTGTCATGCTGAAAGACCCAGCCACGTTTCATCTTCAATGCCCTTGCTGATGGAAGGAGGTTTTCACTCAAAATCTCACGATACATGGCCCCATTCATTCTTTCCTTTACACGGATCAGTCGTCCTGGTCCCTTTGCAGAAAAACAGCCCCAAAGCATGATGTTTCCACCCCCATGCTTCACAGTAGGTATGGTGTTCTTTGGATGCAACTCAGCATTCTTTGTCCTCCAAACACGATGAGATGAGTTTTTACCAAAAAGTTCTATTTTGGTTTCATCTGACCATATGACATTCTCCCAATCCTCTTCTGGATCATCCAAATGCACTCTAGCAAACTTCAGACGGGCCTGGACATGTACTGGCTTATGCAGGGGGACACGTCTGGCACTGCAGGATTTGAGTCCCTGGCGGCGTAGTGTGTAACTGATGGTAGGCTTTGTTACTTTGGTCCCAGCTCTCTGCAGGTCATTCACTAGGTCCCCCCGTGTGGTTCTGGGATTTTTGCTCACCGTTCTTGTGATCATTTTGACCCCACGGGGTGAGATCTTGCGTGGAGCCCCAGATCGAGGGAGATTATCAGTGGTCTTGTATGTCTTCCATTTGCTAATAATTGCTCCCACAGTTGATTTCGTCAAACCAAGCTGCTTACCTATTGCAGATTCAGTCTTCCCAGCCTGGTGCAGGTCTACAATTTTGTTTCTGGTGTCCTTTGACAGCTCTTTGGTCTTGGCCATAGTGGAGTTTGGAGTGTGACTGCTTGAGGTTGTGGACAGGTGTCTTTTATACTGATAACAAGTTCAAACAGGTGCCATTAATACAGGTAACGAGTGGAGGACAGAGGAGCCTCTTAAAGAAGAAGTTACAGGTCTGTGAGAGCCAGTAATCTTGCTTGTTTGTAGGTGACCAAATACTTATTTTTCACCATAATTTGCAAATAAATTCATAAAAAATCCTACAATGTGATTTTCTGGATTTTCTTCCCTCAATTTGTCTGTCATAGTTGACGTGTACCTATGATGAAAATTACAGGCCTCTCTCATCTTTTTAAGTGGGAGAACTTGCACAATTGGTGGCTGACTAAATACTTTTTTCCCCCACTGTATTCCCTTACTCACACAGCCACTAGACAATATCTCCTTCTCCACAGTTTCAAAATGGACAAAATGCAAAATGCAAAAAAGCAGTTCTGTGTGTGTTGACGCGCACACACATACCTCAAGCATTTACTGCACCTTTGTGTTGACACTGTTCTCGCTGACAAATAAGAGCTCTACTGATGATTGCAGACTCTTCAGCTTGTTGAACAGTGCCTCAGCATCTGGAATGTCTTCTCCTAGGCGAAACGAGGAAGATGTTTCCCTTCTGTTTATACTAGCTTGCTGGCCTGTCACTGAAGAAGTGTAGCTGGTTAACTTCTGGGTACCTCTCCTTAACCATCTCCATAACTAGATCACGGTGTGCCCAGATTTCTGGCGGGTCGTGCCTTCTTCATGGGAAGATGGAGCAGAAGACAACGGGTGAAGGCTGTGCTCCTGCTTATAATAATCCAGTGTGGAAGGTCGCCTGATGATGCAATTCTCCATGGAGTATTTGCAGGAGTAATTCTCGCTAGAAGTCCACATGGATCAGACATGGGTTGTGCTTGAGATTCTCCCTCAGCTATCTGTACACTGCCTACTGCCATCTGATGTTGAAAAGGTGGTGCCTGAACCTGAAGAGCCTGTCCTGGAACTGACTGACAAGTTCATCCTTAGTTGTCGTCACCTCCTTCTTCACTGTAACGTTGGTCCTGTGTTCTTCATCTTTGGAGCTCTCAACTGACCATTGGGGCAATTTCTTTGTTTGATGGGAGTTTCACAAAGGTGTGAGTGGCATGGTGGCATGCCTTATACTCACCATACGCACAGGTTTTAGACTTGGTGTTGCACACAGTGGCATCTGCCATCTCTTCAAGATTTTTGGACTATAAAAGCCCACGGCTGTAAAGGCTGTTAGCCATGAATTGGAGATTCTCGTTGGTTTTATATTGGCACGTCTCACGGTCAGCTTCCATGGGTGCCACAACCTAAAATGGCCTCTAAAGGTGCAGAAGAAAGAGTAGGAGATCAAGTCTTGACTTTCTGACAAGAACTTCCTGTGTAGATTCTTCACTGTGTCCGTCAGAAAACTTTTTTGCATCTTCTTTTTGTTTCGTGTGACAGTTTGCTTCCTCCTGTAGTCATGCGACTCACATCATCCCTCAAAAAGAAGGATTTCACTCTCTTCTTGGATTCAGCAGTTGCCCGGTTTCTCTTCGTCCACACAAAGGTATAAAGATCTCCATCCAATCCAGCCCTCTTCTTTGAAAAACCTAGAGTAGTCTTGGTGAGCCTTTGCAGTCTGCACTTCTTCACAATCTTCCCAATAGTTACTCTTGCAATCATCTGCCTCTCCTTTACTTTTCTGTATTTGTGATATTTAGTTCTAATGTCTTCGACCAATGAGGTGTGTAACAGAATGGTTCTTCTACTGGTTGGATGGACAGGATCGTCACGATCGTTGATGAACGGGACGGACCAAGGCGCAGCGTGATATGCGTACATGTTTATTTTAATGAATAAACAACCGACAAAACAATAAACAAACGAAACGTGAAGTCCAAGGTAGAACACAAAACATACCTACACAGAACAAGATCCCACAACCCCCTAGTGCCAATAGGCTACCTAAGTATGGTCCCCAATCAGAGACAACGAGCGACAGCTGCCTCACTCAACAAATACGAGTCCCCAGAGTCAGGGCGTGACAAGGATGATGTCTCAGCACGGCATTCACTTTTGAGAGAGGAGATTTGGAGTTTCCCTTAATGCGTTGAAATCTCTTCCTGTATTTTTCCTTTTCTCTTTTTCCAAGGTGGCTTGAATTTCCTTGATCTCTTTCATGAGTCTTTTCTTTATGTTATTGGTCTTTGACCTTGACGTCTTTGCCTAAACCACAGTCAGCACTATTAGTATTGCGATCAGTAAACTAATCAATAAATCAATCAACCAATCAGTTAATCAATCAGTATGTCAGTTATTCAATGAATGAAGTAATCAATAAACCAACCAATCAAACAAACAAACATAGTAATAGCATGGGTATGTTTAGTAATATAGAATAGAGCACATATTGTCAACTGTTGTGAACACAACTCAAATAGATCCTGATTAATAAATCATCAAAGTGCCCAGCTTCAAGCTTGCTCTAACCTTGAGGGCCCTGGCATTGGGTCGTGTTCAGGAAGTGGGGGGAGGTGTGGGGGGAGGGGTAAAATATGCCCTGGTTGTTGCTCTGGCCTTTTCTTCTCTCTTCGTCTCCCTCCATTTTGTCCTCAGAACAGGCTTCTCTCTCTCTCACTGACATCAGCGATCCTCTTATTTTTCCCTGTCTCTCACTGCCATCTCTGTCTTTCTCGAGGTACGTTTTGTCTTCTCTCTGGGTCTGCATCACGGTGTGAGCTCTGTAACGCTGCTGCATTGAAAGGAGCGCTGAGTGATGATGCCATTCCCTTACAAATGCATGTAACCATTGTAATATCTTTGTTTATATATATATATATATATATATATATATATATATATATATATATATATATATATATATATATATATATATATATATACAGTACCAGTCAAAAGTTTGGACACACCTACTCATTCAAGGGCTTTTCTTTGTAGAATAATAGTGAAGACATCAAAACTATGAAATAACACATGGAATCATGTAGTAACCATAAAAGTGTTAAACAAATCAAAATATATTTTATATTTGAGATTCTTCAAAGTAGCCACCCTTTGCCTTGATGACAGCTTTGCACACTGTTGGTATTCTCTCAACTAGCTTCATGAGGAATGCTTTTCCAACGGTCTTGAAGGAGTTCCCACATATGCTGAGCACTTGTTGGCTGCTTTTCCTTCGCTCTGCGGTCCAACTCATCCCAAACCATCTCAATTGGGTTGAGGTAGGGTGATTGTGGAGGCCAGGTCATCTGACGCAGCACTCCATCACTCTCCTTCTTGGTCAAATAGCCCTTACACAGCCTGGAGGTGTGTTTTGGGTCATTGTCCTGTTGAAAAACAAATGATAGTCCCACTAAGCGCAAACCAGATGGGATGGCACATTGCTGCAGAATTCTGTGGTAGCCATGCTGGTTAAGTGTGCCTTGAATTTTAAACAAATCACAGACAGTGTCACCAGCAAAGCACCCCCACACCATCACACCTCCTCCATGCCTCACGATGAACCACACATGCAGAGATCATCCGTTCACCTACTCTGCGTCTCACAAAGACACGGGTGGTTGGAACCAAAGATCTCAAATTTGGACTCATAAGAGCAAAGGACAGATTTCCACCGGTCTAATGTCCATTGCTCGTGTTTCCCAAGCAAGTCTATTCTTCTTATCGGTGTCCTTTAGTAGTGGTTTCTTTGCAGCAAATCGACCATGAAGGCCTGATTCCCACAGTCTCCTCTGAACAGTTGATGTTGAGATGTGTCTGTTTCTTGAACTCTGTGAAGCATTTATTTGGCCTGCAATTTCTGAGGCTGGTAACTCTAATGAACTCATCCTCTGCAGCAGAGGTAACTCTGGGTCTTCCATTCCTGTGGCGGTCCTCATGACAGCCAGTTTCATCATAGCGCTTGATGGTTTTTGCGACTGCACTTGAAGAAACTTTCAAAGTTCTTGAAATTTTCCAGATTGACTGACCTTCATGTCTTAAAGTAATGATGGACTGTCGTTTCTCTTTGATAATTTGAGCTGTTCTTGCCATAATATGGACTTGCTCTTTTACCAAATAGGGCTATCTTCTGTATACTAACCCTCCCTTGTCACAACAAAACTGATTGTCTCAAACGCATTAAGAAGTAAAGAAATTCCACAAATTAACTTTTAACAAGGCACACCTGTTAATTAAAATGCATTCCAGGTGACTACCTCATGAAGCTGGTTGAGAGAATACCAACAGTGTGCAAAGCTGTCATCAAGGCAAAGGGTGGCTACTTTGAAGAATCTGAAATATAAAATATATTTTAATTTGTTTAACACTTTTTTGGTTACTACATGATTCCATATGTGTTATTTCATAGTTTTAATGTCTTCACTATTATTATACAATGTAGAAAATTGTAAAAAGAAATAAAGAAAAACCCTTGAATGAGCAGGCGTGTCCAAACTTTTGACTGGTGCTGTATATATACAAAGGAGGCTGCTGAGGGGAGGACGGCTCATAATTATGGCTGGAATGGAGTGAATGGAATTGTATCAACCACATGGGAAACGTGTTTGATGTGTTCGATACCATTCCATTTATGCCGTTCCAGCCATGACACTGGGCGAAAAGGGGTCCATATCATGACACGTTTTTTTTTTACATTACACGTTTTTGATATTCTAGAGAATACAGACAATTTCCAATGCATATTTTGATTCTGTGGATATGCAACATATCCTGAAAAATTCTGAATCCAGATGAGTCTTTTAGACATATATGATGTTGGGATTACTCCTAATATCACACATGGACATTTCCTATGGCCAGATATGGACTCATTCAATATCCTGAGATATGTGACATCCTATTTTATCTCTTAATGTTGACAAATACTGACTGTATACATCGCATATCTCTGTGTTTTCTCAACACATTCAACATATGAAGCTACAGTGCATTAGGAAAGTATTCAGACCCGTTCCCTTATTCCACATTTTATACGTTACAGCCATATTCTAAAATTGATTAAACAAAAATGTTTCCTCATCAATCTACACACAATACCCCATAATGACAAAGCAAAAACAGGTTTTTAGAAACCTGGTCACCCGACAAAGAAAATCTCACAATCAAATGCCGACCGTATTATCTCCCAAGAGAATTTCCTTCGGTTATAGTCATGGCCGTGTATATCCCCCCTCAAGCTGATAGCACGACGGCCCTCAAAGAACTTCACTGGACTTTATGCAAACTGGAAACCACATATCCTGAGGCTGCATTTATTGTAGCCGGGGATTTTAATAAAGCAAATTTAAGGACTAGGCTACTGAAGTTCTATCAACATATCGACTGTTGTACTCGCGTTGCTAAAATCCTCGACCATTGCTATTCGAACTTCCGGGATGGTTATAAGGCCCTCCCCTGCCCTCCTTTCGGCAAATCTGACCACGACTCCATTTTGCTTCTCCCTTCCTATAAGCAGAAACTCAAACAGGAAGTACCCGTGCTAAGGGCTATTCAACGCTGGTCTGACCAATCGGAATCCACGCTTCAAGATTGTTTTGATCATGCGGACTGGGATATGTTCCGGGTAGCTTCCGAAAATAGGACAAGAGGAATACCTATGTAAGAATGCTGTTCCTTGACTATAGCTCAGCATTCAACACCATAGTACCCTCCAAGCTCATCATTAAGCTCGAGGCCCTGGGTCTGAACCCCGCCCTGTGCAACTGGGTCCTGGAATTCCTGACGGGCAGCCCCCAGGTGGTGAAGGTAGGAAACAACATCTCCACTTCGCTGATCCTCAACACTCGGGCCCCACAAGGGTGCGTGCTTAGCCCCCTCCTGTACTCCCTGTTCACCCATGACTGTGTGGCCAAGGACGCCTCCAACTCAATCATCAAGTCTGCAGACGACACAACAGTAGTAGGCTTGATTACCAACAATGACGAGACTGCCTACAGGGAGGAGGTGAGGGCTCTGGGATTGTGGTGCCAGGAAAATAACCTCTCACTCAACATCAAGGAGATGATCGTGGACTTCAGGAAACAGCAGAGGGTGCACCCCCCTATCCACATCGACGGGACCGCAGTGGAGAAGGTGGAAAGCTTCAAGTTCCTTGGTGTACACATCACCGTCAAACTGAAATGGTCCACCCACACAGACAGTGTGGTGAAGAAGGCGCAACAGAGCCTCTTCAACCTCAGGAGGCTGAAGAAATTCAGCTTGGCACCTAAAACCCTCACAAACTTTTACAGATGCACAATTGAGAGCATCCTGTCGGTCTGTATTACCACAACCGCAGGGCTCTCCAGAGGGTGGTGCGGTCTGCCGAACGCATTACCGGGGGCAAACTACCCGCCCTCCAAGACATATACAGCAGCCTATGTCACAGGAAGGCCAAAAAGATCCTCAAGGACATCAACCACCCGAGTCACTGCCTGTTCACCCCGCTATCATCCAGAAGGCGAGGTCAGTACAGGTGCATCAAAGCTGGGACCGAGAGAATGAAAAACAGCTTCTATCTCAAGGCCATCAGACTGTTAAATAGCCATCACTAGCACATTAGAGGCTGCTGCTGCCTATTGAATTCACTGGCCACTTTAAGAAATGGAACACTAGTCACTTTAATAATGTTTACATATATTGCACTACTCATCTCATATGTACAGTTGAAGTCGGAAGTTTACAAACACTTAGGTTGGAGTCATTAAAACTCGTTTTTCAACCACTCCACAAATGTCTTGTTAACAAACTATAGTTTTGGCAAGTCGGTTAGGACATCTACTTTGTGTATGACACAAGTAATTTTTCCAACAATTGTTTACAGACAGATTATTTCACTTATAATTCACTGTATCACAATTCCAGTGGGTCAGAAGTTTACATACACTAAGTTGACGGTGCCTTTAAACAGCTTGGAAAATTCCAGAAAATTATGTCATGGCTTTAGAAGCTTCTGATAGGCTAATTGACATCATTTGAGTCAACAGGTCCCGTGTAGCTCAGTTGGTAGAGCATGGCGTTTGCAACGCCAGGGTTGTGGGTTCGATTCCCACGGGGGGCCAGTATGAAAAAATGTATGCACTCACTAACTGTAAGTTGCTCTTGATAAGAGCGTCTGCTAAATGACTAAAATGTAATTGGAGGAGTACCTGTGGATGTATTTCAAGGCCTACCACCAAACTCAGTGCCTCTTTGCTTGACATCATGAGAAAATCAAAAGAAATCAACCAAGCCCTCAGAAAAAAGATTGTAGACATCCACAAGTCTGGTTCATCTTTGGGAGCAATTTCCAAACGCCTGAAGGTACCACGTTCATCTATACAAACAATAGTACGCAAGTATAAACACCATCGGACCACGCAGCCGTCCTACCGCTCAGGAAGGAGACGCGTTCCGTCTCCTAGAGATGAATGTACTTTGGTGCGCAACTCAATCCCAGAACAACAGCAAAGGACCCTGTGAAGATGCTGGAGGAAACAGGTACAAAAGTATCTATATCCACAGTAAAACAAGTCCTATATCGACATAACCTGAATGGCCACTCAGCAAGGAAGAAGCCACTGCTCCAAAAACGCCATAAAAAAGCCAGACAGCGGTTTGCAACTGCACATGGGGACAAAGATCGTACTTTTTGGAGAAATGTCCTCTGGTCTGATGAAACAAAAATATAACTGTTTGACCATAATGACCATCATTATGTTTGGAGGAAAATGGGGGCAGCTTGCAAGCCAAAGAACACCATCTTTGGCTTGCGCTCTAGCTACTCCGGGCTGGCGCCTGCAGGCTGACTTTGGTCGTCAGTTGAACGGTGTTTCCTCCGACACATTGGTGCAGCTGGCTTCCGGGTTAAGCAAGCGGGTGTTAAGAAGCGCGGCTTGGCTGGTCAAGTTTCGGAGGACGCATGACTCGACCTTCACCTCTCCCGAGCCCGTTGGGGAGTTGCAGTGATGAGACAAGATCATAATCACGAACTTGGGGAGAAAAAGGGGGTAAAATTACAACAAAAAATAATAAAAACATAGGAACCATACATAAAAACGTAACTATTATTCTAATCACTAAATTATAGTTTGTATCTCCTGATTTTGAAAGATCAATATCTCCCTTGGGAGAGTAAAAGGGTGAAAGGGTTTGTGTGTGTGTGTAAAGCAATTAAGTCCTGCGATCCGGTACAAACAATAGACAGAACAAAGGAAGATGGAAGGTCAGAGGTGAAGGGGAAGAGAGAGAGTGATGGAGCAGGGAAGAGAGAGGGATGGAGCAGGGAAGAGCGAGAGGTATGGAGCAGGGAAGAGAGAGAGGGATGGAGCAGGGAAGAGAGAGAGAGATGGAGCAGGGAAGAGATAGAGGGATGGAGCAGGGAAGAGCGAGAGGGATGGAGCAGGGAAGAGAGGAGGGATGGAGCAGAGACGTGAGAGAGGGATGGAGCAGGGAAGAGAGAGAGGGATGGAGCAGGGAAGTGAGAGAGGGATGGAGCAGGGAAGAGAGAGAGGGATGGAGCAGGGAAGAGAGAGAGGGATGGAGCAGGGAAGAGAGAGGGGGATGGAGCAGGGAAGAGAGAGAGGGATGGAGCAGGGAAGAGAGAGAGGGATGGAGCAGGGAAGAGAGATAGGGATGGAGCAGGGAAGAGCGAGAGGGATGGAGCAGGGAAGAGAGGAGGGATGGAGCAGGGAAGTGAGAGAGGGATGGAGCAGGGAAGAGAGAGAGGGATGGAGCAGGGAAGAGAGGAGGGATGGAGCAGGGAAGTGAGAGAGGGATGGAGCAGGGAAGAGAGAGAGGGATGGAGCAGGGAAGAGAGAGAGGGATGGAGCAGGGAAGAGAGAGGGGGATGGAGCAGGGAAGAGAGGAGGGATGGAGCAGGGCAGAGAGAGAGGGATGGAACAGGGAAGTGAGAGAGGGATGGAGCAGGGAAGAGAGGGAGGGATGGAGCAGGGAAGAGAGGAGGGATGGAGCAGGGAAGTGAGAGAGGGATGGAGCAGGGAAGAGAGGAGGGATGGAGCAGGGCAGAGAGAGGGATGGAGCAGGGAAGAGAGAGAGGGATGGAGCATGGAAGAGAGGAGGGATGGAGCAGGGAAGAGAGGAGGGATGGAGCAGGGAAGAGAGAGAGGGATGGCGCAGGGAAGAGAGGAGGGATGGAGCAGGGAAGTTAGAGAGGGATGGAGCAGTGAAGAGAGGAGGGATGGAGCAGGGAAGAGAGGAGGGATGGAGCAGGGAAGAGAGGATGGATGGAGCAGGGAAGAGAGAGAGGGATGGAGCAGGGAAGAGAGAGAGGGATGGAGCAGGGAAGTGAGAGAGGGATGGAGCAGGGAAGAGAGAGAGGGATTGAGCAGGGAAGAGAGGAGGGATGGAGCAGGGAAGAGAGAGAGGGATGGAACAGGGAAGAGAGGAGGGATGGAGCATGGAAGAGAGAGAGGGATGGAGCAGGGAAGAGAGAGAGGGATGGAGAAGGGAAGAGAGAGGGATGGAGCAGGGAAGAGAGAGAGTGATGGAGCAGGGAAGAGAGGAGGGATGGAGCAGGGAAGAGCGAGAGGTATGGAGCAGGGAAGAGAGAGAGGGATGGAGCAGGGAAGAGAGAGAGGGATGGAGCAGGGAAGAGAGAGAGGGATGGAGCAGGGAAGAGCGAGAGGGATGGAGCAGGGAAGAGAGGAGGGATGGAGCAGAGACGTAAGAGAGGGATGGAGCAGGGAAGAGAGAGAGGGATGGAGCAGGGAAGTGAGAGAGGGATGGAGCAGGGAAGAGAGAGAGGGATGGAGCAGGGAAGAGAGAGAGGGATGGAGCAGGGAAGAGAGAGGGGGATGGAGCAGGGAAGAGAGAGAGGGATGGAGCAGGGAAGAGAGAGAGGGATGGAGCAGGGAAGAGAGATAGGGATGGAGCAGGGAAGAGCGAGAGGGATGGAGCAGGGAAGAGAGATAGGGATGGAGCAGGGAAGTGAGAGAGGGATGGAGCAGGGAAGAGAGAGAGGGATGGAGCAGGGAAGAGAGAGAGGGGTGGAGCAGGGAAGTGAGAGAGGGATGGAGCAGGGAAGAGAGAGAGGGATGGAGCAGGGAAGATAGAGAGGGATGGAGCAGGGAAGAGAGAGAGGGATGGAGCAGGGAAGAGAGAGAGGGATGGAGCAGGGAAGTGAGAGAGGGATGGAGCAGGGAAGAGAGAGAGGGATGGAGCAGGGAAGAGAGGAGGGATGGAGCAGGGAAGAGAGGAGGGATGGAGCAGGGAAGAGAGAGAGGGATGGAGCAGGGAAGAGAGAGAGGGATGGAGCAGGGAAGAGAGAGAGGGATGGAGCAGGGAAGAGAGAGAGGGATGGAGCAGGGAAGAGAGGAGGGATGGAGCAGGGAAGAGAGGAGGGATGGAGCAGGGAAGTTAGAGAGGGATGGAGCAGGGAAGAGAGAGAGTGATGGAGCAGGGAAGAGCGATGGATGGAGCAGGGAAGTGAGAGAGGGATGGAGCAGGGAAGAGAGAGAGTGATGGAGCAGGGAAGAGAGAGAGGGATGGAGCAGGGAAGAGAGAGAGGGATGGAGCAGGGAAGAGAGAGGGGGTGGAGCAGGGAAGAGAGGAGGGATGGAGCAGGGAAGAGAGAGAGGGATGGAGCAGGGAAGAGAGGAGGGATGGAGCAGGGAAGAGAGGAGGGATGGAGCAGGGAAGAGAGAGAGGGATGGAGCAGGGAAGAGAGGAGGGATGGAGCAGGGAAGTGAGAGAGGGATGGAGCAGGGAAGAGAGGAGGGATGGAGCAGGGCAGAGAGAGAGGGATGGAGCAGGGAAGAGAGGAGGGATGGAGCAGGGAAGAGAGGAGGGATGGAGCAGGGAAGAGAGGAGGGATGGAGCAGGGAAGAGAGAGCGGGATGGAGCAGGGAATAGAGGAGGGATAGAGCAGGGAAGAGAGGAGGGATGGAGCAGGGAAGAGAGAGAGGGATGGAGCAGGGAAGAGAGGAGGGATGGAGCAGGGAAGTTAGAGAGGGATGGAGCAGGGAAGAGAGGAGGGATGGAGCAGGGAAGTTAGAGAGGGATGGAGCAGGGAAGAGAGAGAGGGATGGAGCAGGGAAGAGAGGAGGGATGGAGCAGGGAAGAGAGGAGGGATGGAGCAGGGAAGAGAGAGAGGGATGGAGCAGGAAAGAGAGAGAGGGATGGAGCAGGGAAGTTAGAGAGGGATGGAGCAGGGAAGAGAGAGAGGGATGGAGCAGGGAAGAGAGGAGGGATGGAGCAGGGAAGAGAGGAGGGATGGAGCAGGGAAGAGAGAGAGGGATGGAGCAGGAAAGAGAGAGAGGGATGGAGCAGGGAAGTGAGAGAGGGATGGAGCAGGGAAGAGAGGAGGGATGGAGCAGGGAAGAGAGAGAGGGATGGAGCAGGGAAGAGAGAGAGGGATGGAGCAGGGAAATGATTCTGACAATCTCACAATCTGAGAAGTGCTTTAGGTGCTCTCAGGTGAAGTTAATTGATCTGTTTACATTCCAACCTATAGAAAGAGACCACTGGTTTATTCCATGGACTGAAAATTTAAAAGTCAGTGAATTTAAAAAACCATTCTGATGAATGCCAAGATGTTAATGTTTTTATTTTGAACTCTCTAAAAATATAGTATTTTTTAAACTTGCAAAATGAGAGCTGTGCCTGTTTTCCCCTCAAGCCCATGAAAAAAACACGATTCAACAGTGGAAGTGACATAGCGCGGGATAGCGTAAGTAGCCTTGTCTAAAACAGAATTACCCATAGGGCAGGAGCCTCTGGTCTCCTGTTAATGTAGCGTGAAACAGCTTGATGTGCAAGTAACCCTAGACAAGACTCTAGTCTATCGCAGGGCTACAGGTCCCCCCACCCCCACAAACAAATAAATAATAACAGCCATTCTGAGTCTTCTAATGAAATGTCCCATTTTAAATTTGCTGTGTTAAAGTGGAGGAATCATCCGATAGATGTTCTACCTCTTAATCTTGTCCGAGATCAGTACTTTCATCCTGACCCCAAGGATGTTCTCCTTTCGTTTGGACATTACAGAGGAGAGCCTGTCTCTTCAGATCGACTGATGTCTGGATTGGGGAGAACGAACTTGCAGTGTGTGTATCTAATGAGGCTAGCTCTGACAGTTGAAGAAGGATCAATCTCGCCCCCTTCCTTCGTCTATAATAACGAGTCAGCACCAGGGAGCAAGGCTTAAGTGTGAGCTAAGAATATTAAATGATCATCTTGTAAAAATATATTCACATGATGGGTTGGCAGTGTACCTCCTTTACAATGGCCAATGGTCTATGAGATCATGAGAAAGGTGGCAGTATCTTCCAAGCAGGATATCATTAATTTTGAGGAGACAAGTCACTCCAAGTAATACTCTGACAATGCTGTCAAAGTCCAAATCTGATGTTCTAGTTAAATTGGATAAACGTCAACTAATCCAGTGAGTTTATGAGTTCATGTTGCTCCAATAGATATTTTTCAGTGGTGACAGCAGACGTCTGAATAATTGCACTAGTGTTAGTCTCAGCATGCTGCAATGAACTCATAAATCTAACAATGATGAACTAATCCACTTTAGCGGGTCTTTTCCACAGGTAGCTCAGCTTTAGCTGCCCCATTATACATCACATCATGCCAACAGTGGCTCAATGAGGCTTAGCTCCGTTCAGAGACATGGCCCAGTCAAGGACAAATTATCTACGATGTAAAGTACAACACCTTAGTTATGCGCGGGTTGACTTATAACCCGCATTCCCCGCGGTTATATCCGTGGCGCATGCGGGTTTAGGGTCATTAAATATTGTGTGGATGAAGGGAGGGTGGATGGAGAGAATTCAATAGGCTACCTTAAAAAATCCATGAATGTATCATTCTTGAGCAATTCATATCTATAGGCTACATTGAGAATTGTATTTCATTATGTTATTTGACATTAATGTTTCAGCCTAAAGGGTCTATCAGAGTACCAAACGTGTATGCATGCACACCACAGTGTTCTAGAATATTGGACTGTTGGCATTCATGCTTTTCAAATTCTCAGCGCAGCTCAAGCAATTTCTCCAGCAGTAAACACTTTCAAATGACTAGAGGACGCGTACCAGAGATGCGTTGGTTGGGAATTGTAGGGAGGTGCGCGTTCGAGCTGTGCGTCACCCGCAGATGGTGATCTCAAGCCTCGTTCACATTACCCATAAGCACTCCATTACATTGCGGCTGATGTCATGCATTTCAATGGACGTCCACAATGAAGTGGAATCTGTTCTGCACACCACTGTTGTACTGCACCGTTATTTGCCTGTTTGTGGCCCGTCTGTTAGCTTGCACGATTATTGTCATTCTCTTTCAACCTCAGTGAGCTGTTTTCGCCCACAGGACTGCCGATGACTGGATGTTTTTTGTTTGTCGCACCATTCTCGATAAACCATAGACACTGTCATGCGTGAAAAACCCAGGAGGCTTGCCGTTTCTGAGATACCGGAACCGGCGCGCCTGGCACCGACGATCATACCACGCTCAAAGTCGATTAGTTCACTCGTTTTGTCCATTCTAACGTTCAACTGAACAGTAACAGAATGCCACGATGCCTGTCTGCCTGCTTTATACGCTGAGTATACAAAACATTAAGAACACTTGCTTTCCATGACATAGACTGACCAGGTGAATCCAAGTGAAAGCTATGATCCCTTATTGTGGTCCTCTGTAGCTCAGCTGGTAGAGCACGGCGCTTGAAACGCCAAGGTAGTGGGTTCGATCCCCGGGACCACCCATACACAAAAATGTATGCACGCATGACTGTAAGTCGCTTTGGATAAAAGCGTCTGCTAAATGGCATACTGTGGTCCTCTGTAGCTCAGCTGGTAGAGCACGGCGCTTGTAACGCCAAGGTAGTGGGTTCGATCCCCGGGACCACCCATACACAAAAAAAAATTATGTATGCACGCATGACTGTAAGTCGCTTTGGATAAAAGCGTCTGCTAAATGGCATATTATTATTTATTGATGTCACTTGTTAAATCCACTTCAATCAGTGTAGATGAAGGGGAGGAGACAAGGTAAAGAAGGATTTTTAAGCCTTGAGACAATTGAGACATGGATTGTGTACTTGTGCCATTCAGAGGGTGAATGGGCAAGACAAAAGATGTAAGTGCCTTTGAACGGGGTATGGTAGTTGGTATGTATGGAGGACTAAAAGTGCCACAATTAAATAAATAAATACACCATTAAATAATTACTTAAATGTGTCATTAATTAATTAAAATTAGAATTAAATACATAAATGTGTTATTAAATGTGTCATTAATTAATTCAAATACCGATTCATTTTATGTAAAATACATATATAATAATTTCACTATTTACATTTACATTTCATGGTCCTGCGTTGGAGTGCTTCCTGAATTACTTAAAACTGTCAAACTGACCCATCAAAAGTTGGTAGGCGGAACCTAACGCCTGATTGGTTACCCTCTGCATCAAGCCAAGACAAATCAATTCCGGATAATGTCAGCAGGTCCTGCTTCTACATCCTCTGCTAAGTTTAAAATGTCTCTAACCAACTCCCTGGAAAGTTCACGGAGATCCTCCATTGTCTCTATCCAGGTTGGCCTACTCTACTTCAGACCAAAGCAATGGATCAGACTAGATTCGCGTTAGCCCCGCCCACTGACTTTGATGGGTCAGTTTGACAGTTTTAAGTAATTCATGAATCACTGCAATGCAGGATCATGAAATGTAAATGTAAATAGTGAAATAATTATATATGTATTTTACATAAAATGAATCGGTATTTGAATTAATTAATGATACATTTAATTACACATTTATGTATTTAATTCTAATTTTAATTAATTAATGACACATTTAAGTAATTATTTAATGGTGTATTTATTTATTTAATTGTGGCACTTTTAGTCCTCCATAGGTATGGAGGACTAAAAGTGCCACAATTAAATAAATAAATACACCATTAAATAATTACTTAAATGTGTCATTAATTAATTAAAATTAGAATTAAATACATAAATGTGTAATTAAATGTATCATTAATTAATTCAAATACCGATTCATTTTATGTAAAATACATATATAATTATTTCACTATTTACATTTACATTTCATGATCCTGCATTGCAGTGATTCATGAATTACTTAAAACTGTCAAACTGACCCATCAAAGTCAGTGGGCGGGGCTAACGCGAATCTAGTCTGATCCATTGCTTTGGTCTGAAGTAGAGTAGGCCAACCTGGATAGAGACAATGGAGGATCTCCGTGAACTTTCCAGGGAGTTGGTTAGAGACATTTTAAACTTAGCAGAGGATGTAGAAGCAGGACCTGCTGACATTATCCGGAATTGATTTGTCTTGGCTTGATGCAGAGGGTAACCAATCAGGCGTTAGGTTCCGCCTACCAACTTTTGATGGGTCAGTTTGACAGTTTTAAGTAATTCAGGAAGCACTCCAACGCAGGACCATGAAATGTAAATGTAAATAGTGAAATTATTATATATGTATTTTACATAAAATGAATCGGTATTTGAATTAATTAATGACACATTTAATAACACATTTATGTATTTAATTCTAATTTTAATTAATTAATGACACATTTAAGTAATTATTTAATGGTGTATTTATTTATTTAATTGTGGCACTTTTAGTCCTCCATAAGTTGGTGCCACTCGCACCAGTTTGTGTCAAGAACTGCAATGCTGCTGGGTTTTTCACACTCAACAGTTTCCCGTGTGTATCAAGAATGGTCCACCACCCAAAGGACATCCAGCCAACTTGGCACAACTGTGGGGAGCATTGGAGTCAACATGGGCCAGCATCCCTGTGGAACGCTTTCGACACCTTGTAGAGTCCATGCCTTGACGAAGGGCAAAAGGGGGGAGGTGCAACTCAATATTAGGAAGGTGTTCCTAATGTTTTGGTATACTCAGCGTATATTTTGGTATACTCAGACGTGGCTCACTGTCTGTAGGCGCGAACCATTTTTGTGAACGGGGTGGTGTACCTAATAAACTGTGTGTAACCCAGAGTGTAATGGGGATTTTAGAAAACAACAGGTAACAAAAGCTAACCCAGTCACACGAAACTCTGAAATGACAGAAAACTAGCTCCATATTAATGATGCTGCTGCATGATTTCGCCTTGTCAGAGAAATGGCTAGCTGACGTCTGACAATGTTAGCGCTCTATGGCAGGGGGAAGATCGAATTCATATTTTGCAATATTGTTGCCGAGGTCTGAGTTGCAAACAGAAAGGTTAATACAAACCTGTGCTGTTGCAAACTAAATGCTACCTAGAAGCAAGAGGAAATAATGTGTTTAATAAAGCATACACTCTTAGATAAAAAAAAGGGGTTCTATATAGAACCTTTTGGGCAATTCAAAATAGAACTGCCATTCCGATAAATAAAAAAAACTTCAATTCCAGTATGACGACGCAAGAGGACAGTGGGTGAACCAACTTGCAAGTAGCGTAGCCTACCAATAAGCACTTTATTTGTCTATGTATTTAAAATATATGAAGCCACAGTCATATGATAAACTAGGCTAGATTAATAAAGTTGAAACGTTATTAACCTAACTAAAAAAGATTGCAGTCAGAGTGCAGTATAACTGCAGTACACTGCAGTATAACTGCAGTTAGAGTAGTATGGTGCAAATACTGCGTCCAAAAAAACTGTTTTTTTACTGCAGTAATTTTTCAGTGTAACTGCAGTTCAACTGCAGTTCACTGCAGTTATTCTGCAATTACTGCATCCAAAATACCACAGTTGACTGCAGTTACTGCACTTTTACTGCAGTTTCAAAACTGCAATCTTTTTTTGTAAGGGTAGAATTTGAGCATGTTTTAAAGCTAGCTAGCTAGCTAACTTAGCTAACGTTAACTAAACAGAAAAAATTAGCTAGGCTACTTTAATTGGCCACTTTACAAGCTAGCCAGCTAACTCTTTCAAATAAGCATTATTTTGTATTCTGGGATATGCCAAATAGAGCTACAGACACAGCCTGACATTGGCAATTAGCTAATTGTTACTTTTATTTTAGTATTTCAGTGTGGAGTCAATTGAGGGGACTATGTTTCATGAAGCTATTAGAAGACTTGCTGACTGAGAGGAGGTACTGTATAAATTATTTATAATAAATTATGTATAATACGTCTTGGTGATTCAATAGCTTGATTCTATGTTTTGCTCAGTCTGGCAGTAACCCAGAACTATCAGAGGCAGAGGATCTCTCTTTCAGCTGCAGCTGACAACAACTACATGTAAGTTGTCCTTCTACATCATAATAAATATGTCTTGCATAGCATTTGGTCTTCATTTTGGCAGATTGCTTATTTCTGAAGATTAACTCATGTTTTTTCTTATTTTTTCTTCTCTGGAACCAGTCAGACAACAACCTATACTGTACTGGTGGCTAAAGAGTTGAACCTGTGACCGAAAGGTGGCTGGTTCGAATCCTGGGCTGGGCGCTGAAAAAAATGGGTGGAATTCATCTGACAACTGGAGGTCTGCTGGGTTTACATCCTCAAAATGTTTCCCTACCGTTTGGCCTTTGAGCAAGGCCCTTAACCTCACAATATGCGCTCCCATCCAAATGGCACTATGCAGGGTTCTATATGGAACCTTTTTGCTTCAGTGAAGAAGAACCTCTAGGGTTCTGATCAAAGAACCCTATAAAAGGGTTCTATATAGAACTTTTAAGGGTTCCATATATGAAGCAAGCGATAAAACCCTTTTTGGTTCTATAAGGAACCTTTTTTTCTAAGTGTGTAGGGCAACATATAATGACAGAAGAGAAGCTGCATGTATCTAATTATAGACAAGTTAACTAACAAATAGCCATACCAAAATGTTGCAAATTACAGTGAAATGTCTATATGTAGTCCCGTGTAGCTCAGTTGGTAGAGCATGGCGTTTGCAACGGCAGGGTTGTGGGTTCGTTTCCCACGGGGGGCCAGTATGAAAATGTATGCACTCACTAACTGTAAGTCGCTCTGGATAAGAGCGTCTGCTAAATGAATAAAATGTATATTAGCGGGTAAGGGTCGGATGCGGGCCTCAGATTATCACATACAGTCGGGTGGTTGCTGATGGGTTATTAGAAATTGCAGGCTGGTGCGGGTGTACAAACAGCTAACCCATGCACCACTACTACACCTACACAAAATGCCATATGCAGTGGTAGTGATAAAATGAGAGCACACCCAGATGCGTTTCAGCCCAGCTTGTGAAAAAAAATGGAAAAGGGTGCTCAATTTAGGGATTTAGGAATCAAGGAAAAACATATTTAAAAAAACATCTTACCAGCTCGTCTAAAGAGCTCTGAGGCCGTGTCTACACTTACATGTGACTTCTGCTATCAGAATACGAAGATGGCATTGAAAAGACAGGTCTACATTTGAGTCATTTAGCAGACGCTCTTATCCAGAGCGACTTACAGGAATAATTAGGGTTAAGTGCCTTGCTCAAGGGCACATCGACAGATTTTTCACCTAGTCGGCTCGGGGATTAGAACCAGCGACCTTTCGGTTACTGGCACAACGCTCTTAACCACTAAGTGCATCCAGTAGGCAAGGTCATCAGCACTCCACCCACAGGTCTCCTGAAACCGTATGATTTAGGAGTGAGAAGCACCTTTTCCTTTATAACGTTTGAGGAAATACGTTCCTAGCGTGTGCGGAACGTGTTTGCTGGCCTCATAAATGCTAGACAGCTAGCTAATATTTCAAAAACCTGTTTGCAATCCCTTTAGCTTTGCTTGCTAGCTACAGAGGTTAACTGGCTAGTTAGCTACAGTAGTTAGCTACTGCCATCAGTTGTTGTTGTGTTGATACCATATTTAGCTTATTCCACTGCTTGCAGAATACATACTTGCATTTGAATATAGCGCGGGAAAAAGGAATCTGGCCACAATGTGGACATAAATGTGGTAAAGGAGTAAATGGAACACAGACATTCCATTGATCAGAGCACCTCCTCCCAGCTACCCACTGCACTGAGGCTAGGAAACACTGTCACCACCGATAAATCTACGATAATCGAGAATTTCAATAAGCATTTTGCTACGGCTGGCCATGCTGTCCACCTGGCTACCCCAACCCCGGCCACCAGCTCTGCACCCTCCGCTGCAACTTGCCCATGCCCCCCCCGCTTCTCCTTCACCCAAATTCAGATAGCTGATGTCCTGAAAGAGCTGCTAAATCTGGACCCCTACAAATCAGCTGGGCTAGACAATCTGGACCCTTTCTTTCTAAAATTAGCTGCCGAAATTGTCGCAACCCCTATTAATAGCCTGTTCAACCTCTCTTTCGTATCGTCTGAGATCCTCAGAGATTGGAAAGCTGCCACGGTCATCCCCCTCTTCAAAGGGGGTGACACTCTAGATCCAAACTGTTACAGACCTATATCCATCCTGCCCTGCCTTTCGAAAGTATTTGAAAGCCAAGTTAACAAACAGATCACCGACCATTTCGAATCCCACCGTACCTTCTCCGCTATGCAATCTGGTTTCCGAGCTGGTCATGGGTGCACCTCAGCCACGCTCAAGGTCCTAAATGATATAATAACCGCGATCGATTAAAGACAGTACTGTGCAGCCGTCTTCATCGACCTGGCCAAGGCTTTTGACGCTGTCAATCACCGCATTCTTATTGGCAGACTAAATAGCCTTGGTTTCTCAAATGACTGCCTCGCCTGGTTCACCAACTAATTCTCAGATAGAGTTCAATGTATCAAATCGGAGGGCCTGTTGTCTGGACCTCTGGCAGTCTCTATGGGGGTGCCACTGGGTTCAATTCTCGGGTCGACTGTATTTTCTGTGTATATCAATGATGTCGCTCTTGCTGCTGGTGACTCTCAGATCCACCTCTACACAGACGACACCATTTTATGTACATCTGGCCCTTCATTGGACACTGTGTTAACAAACCTCCAAACGAGCTTCAATGCCATACAACACTCATTCCGTGGCCTCCAACTGCTCTTAAACACTAGTAAAACTAAATCCATGCTCTTCAATCGAACGCTGCTTGCACCCGTCCGCCCAACTAGAATTACTACTCTCGGCGGGTCTGACTTACAATATGTGGACAACTACAAATACCTAGGTGTCTGGTTAGATCGTAAACTCTCCTTCCAGACTCACACTAAACATCTCCAATCCAAAGTTAAATCTAGAATCGGCTTCCTATTTTGCAACAAAGCCTCCTTCACTCATGCTGCTTAACATGCCCTCGTAAAACTGACTATCCTACCGATCCTTGACTTCGGCGATGTCTTTTACAAAATAGCTTCCAACACTCTACTCAGCAAATTGGATGTAGTCTATCACAGTGCCATCCGTTTTGTCACCAAAGCCCCATATACTACCCACCATTGTGACCTGTACGATCTCATTGGCTGGCCCTCACTACATATTCGTCGCCAAACCCACTGGCTCCAGGTCATCTATAAATCACTTCTAGGCAAATCCCCGCCTTATCTTAGATCATTGGTCACCATAGCAACACCCACCCGTAGTATGCGTTCCAGCAGGTATATCTCACTGGTCATCCCCAAAGCCAACACCTCCTTTGGCCGCCATTCCTTCCAGTTCTCTCGCAAATGACTGGAACGAACTGCAAAAATCTCTGAAGCTGGAGACACTTATCTCCCTCACTAACTTTAAGCATCAGTTGTCAGAGCAGCTTACCGATCACTGCACCTGTACACAGCCCATCTGTAATTAGCCCACCCAACTACCTCATCCCCATATTATTATTTACATTGTTATTTATTTTGCTCATTTGCACCCCAGTATCTCTATTTGCACATCATCTTCTGCACATCTATCACTCCAGTGTTAATACTAAATTGTAATTATTTTGCACTATGGCCTATTTATTGCCTTACCTCCATAACTTACAACATTTGCACACACTGTATATAGATTTTCTATTGTGTTATTGACTGTACGTTTTGTTTATTCCTCATGTAACTCTGTGTTGTTGTTGTTTTTATCGCACTGCTTTGCTTTATCTTGGCCAGGTCGCTGTTGTAAATGAGAACTTGTTCTCAACTGGCTTACCTGGTTAAATAAAGGTGGGGGAAAAAAACATAGTGTGAAATACACGTATAAACAACACCCTAAATGTAGGCCCATTTTGCTGGGGGCCAATGAGGAGACTCGGGATCGAGTTCCATTGACCTCTTTACCCCATCTATGGTGGACACATTTGCATGTAGGTGTAGACAAACTATGTGTTCAGAATTCCATGATCAGAACTTCATGATCAGAATACAAAAACCACATTAACTGTCAAGTGTAGACACGGCCTGAGGAAGGCGTCTGAGTTCTGACACGCTGCAGTTCTATAAGCTTGTTTGTTTGTCCCTAGTAAACCTCAAAGATCATTGAAGACAACAGCTCTTCTTGCTTTTTCTGGGATTGTCATCTTGTGAAGTGTCCCGGAGTAAGATATTTTTCAATGGTAGTCATATTTGTTTTGGTTGTTTATAGTCATAGAGAAGATAGCTCAAGCTTTCCATTGCAGTTCCAGACAACAAGACCAAATGCGAATCTATGACCAAAATTCGATAAAAATTATATTTATAGTCAAGGTTAGTCGAGGTAATTGAGGTAATGTGTACAGTCCCAGTCAAAAGTTTGGACACACCTACTCATTCAAGGGTTTTTCTTTATTTTTACTATTTTCTACATTGTAGAATAATATTGAAGACATCAAAGCTATGAAATAACACACATATGGAATCACGTAGTAACCAAATAAGGGTTAAACAAATCTGAGATTCTTCAAAGTAGCCCCCCTTTGCCTTGATGACAGCTTTGCGCACTCTTGGCATTCTCTCAACCAGCTTCGTGAGGTAGTCACCTGGAATGCATTTCAATTAACAGGTGTGCCTTGTTAAAGGTTAATTAGTGGAAGACGAATAGTCCGGGTAGCCATTTGATATGATGATGTTTATGTGATGATTCAGAGGATTTGAACGGAGTCTGTTACATTATATCACTACAGAGCCATTGGTCTGAGTGGGAGCGTTCAACAGGGTTTCCAATCTAATTTACAGCCAGAGGCAAATCATCGAGTCAATTTGGTCTCTTGACATCAATTTCCATAGTCATAAACTATTCATAATATGCAATGATCACATCATTACACAGGCTTCAGTCCCTTTGTCTGAGAGAGAGTCATCCTAATCCCTTAGCTGAGGAGCAGAGAAGAGGGGAGGGAGAGAAGAGGGGAGGGAGAGAAGGAGGGAGCAGAGAAGAGGGGAGGGAGAGAAGAGGGGAGGGAGAGAAGAGGGGAGGGAGAGAAGAGGGGAGGGAGAGAAGGAGGGAGGAGAGAAGAGGGGAGGGAGAGAAGGAGGGAGGAGAGAAGAGGGGAGGGAGAGAAGGAGGGAGGAGAGAAGAGGGGAGGAGAGAAAGAGAGGATTGACTTGAATGTGGCCCTCAGCTTGAAGCCTTAACCCATGACTATAACTCAGGACCACTTTACTAAAATGTATTAACACTTAATGTCAGGCCCCTGAAGAATGATAAACAGCTAGCTAGCAGAGAGGGACACATTCACAAATACCCAGATAGATGCTCAGGAAGATCCATCATCCTCTGCATGCAGAGAAAATGTGTCTCTTCTTAGTAGCACAAAGACTCTCTCTCTCTCTCTCAATCTCTCTCTCTCTCCTCTCTCTCCTCTCTCTCTCTCTCTCTTCTCTCTCTCCTCTCTCTCTCTCTCTCTCTCTCTCTCTCTCTCTCTCTCTCTCTCTCTCTCTCTCTCTCTCTCTCTCTCTCTCTCTCTCTCATCTCTCTCTCTCTCTCTCTCTCTCTCTCTCTCTCTCCTCTCTCTCTCTCTCTCTCTCTCCTCTCTCTCTCTCTCTCTCTCTCTTCTCTCTCTCTCTCTCTCTCTCACCATGTGGGAGACAGAGTATAAAACCAACCTAAAGCTGATGTCTGCTGCTCTGCTTTTGACTGGAGGTGAATTGTGAATTTTGTTTGCTTTTGCTGAGGGCAGACTGCCATGTAGCTCCAGGGACATGGTTCTGCTGCTGGCAGGACTTCAAGCATTTGATTTCTGTCTCCATTCCTTTGAAATCCCCAGCTCCCACATGTTGCCCAAAAGCCTTTTGGAAGGATGGCTTGAAAGCAACATCTTCTAAATTGGCCTGATTCATTTGCCTGTCCTAAATATGCAAGTTAGCACAGATAACTGGTAGGCCATTTAATTATTTATCTGTATTTCGGTGCGTGGCAACCACTTGGCAGCGTTGAGTCATTTCTTTGTTTAGTGATCAAAATGTTCACAGTTTTTTCCCTTGTGATTTTTGCCAAGTTCGCTTCTTTCAACGTCAGCCATATATGCTGCTTTCAGCGTTGGCCAGTTTGAAGAATTTTCAACATTGCACTGCTGTTACATCAACTCCAAAGGCTTCACAATATACAAACATTATCTGGTACAGAGCGTGGGCCTATAAGCAGAGTTTAAATGTATATACAGTAATTCCACAAAGAACTTCTCGATTACCACATTCGTATCCATAATTACACCTCAGAAGCGGACACCCTGACATTCTATTGTCTTGTATTTACAAAACCCTTGAATTTCCTCCTTTTTCTTTAGGATCCAAAAGCTCAGATCACAGCGTTCTGTTCATTTGAATGCAGCCTCATACTTCCTCATAGTAATGGAGGGCTTTCAAGTGTCCTCCAAAAGGATAAGTGAGCGAAAGAGTGCGGCCTCCATCGATTGGCTGTCTGTCAGCTGATGCTCGTTGATGCCCTGCATTATATCAAGGTTAAGCCATCTTGTTGACATGGCAGTGTCTGTGGCGTATCTGTGGGAGGGGTCGCATGCTCAAGCCGTTGCTCGGCTCCAGTGGGAGCAACTCATGTTTTAATCCAAGCGACGGTAATAACCTGTCCCGTTGAGACCTAGACTTTTCACTTTTTTTCACTCCTGGCGAATATCTCGTTAATTGACTGTGCGAGGCAAATGTTTCGACGGGATTGAAAAGCCCGATTTATTGTTCCTCTGGACGTGTGACGAGAGGCTTAAAATTAGGTACTAGTGTTAGCACTTCAGAAATCTAACTCGGAGGGTCGCAAGACAAGGTCAGGGGGTATGTGCAAGAAACCAATCAGAGCCCAGTGTCTGTGCATCTCGCACATCTCGCCAGCTGCTCCAATATGTGGAGGTTGTAGAGATCGTCGATTCATTTCATTAAGCGGTGCACTCGCGCTCGTTCATCATCATGGCAACCTGGGACCCGTGCTGCCAACAGGTCCTAATGAAGGCTTAGGGTGCACTAGAGATAAAGAGAGAGAGAGCAATCTATCAGCTCCTACCCAATCCCTGTCACGTTACCATAGGAACCAACACAGGTGATGCTATCTGTGAGTAGTCCGTGTGTCCGACACACAGAATAGGTAAATAACTAAACTCAATAGGTAAGTGTGTGTGTGTGTGTGTGTGTGTGTGTGTGTGAGTCCTTAGAAGGCTCTTTGTTTACATGGAGAGAGGTTAGCAAGCACTGGTAGTAGTTGAAGATTCATCGGTGTGGTTGACATTCAGGGTGGTGGTGAGATTGAAGTCTATACATTGTGGTTGGTGCGATTAATGTTGAAACAGATCAACATTGCCCAAAGGAGCTCACAATCCATTTCAATTGGGAGTCTTTTTCAACTCAGGCAGTTGTCTCCAATCCAAGCCATTAACAAAAGCCACACTTGGTGACAAAGCAGAAGATCATTTCTGTGCTTTGAGAAGATCGAGTTTTCCTTATTCAATCTTGTTCTGAGGACAGCTCTGCCTCAAGCACAGAAATTAATGTGATTGGTTAAGTTTAGGCAAGAAATGTGACCGAATTTAAGCAAGTAATCCCAATTGGTTAAGGTAAGGTTTAGGGTTAAGGGATGGGGTATGATTTTGAGCTACCATTGAAAATGTAACCATACTATACTGTTTGACAAGGTTCCTCTCAGCCTCTTCTTTATTGTCTTAGTACTTGTCATCTTCAAGTACTTCTAAGTCTAAATTGTTAGAAGGGACTTGGGGTAGGTGTATTGATCCGGTCGAATAAAGCAGTCGTTACCTGCGACACTACAGTTTTTTCCAACTGCTTACACACGTTTTCAAAACTATGTCTCCTTTTTTCAAAACTCTACACACAATTCCCAAAACTGCACACACAAAATGCAAAATGCCTCACATCTCCTTCAAAATGTAACACTGCATTCAAAATGCCATAAACACATGTCAGAATGAAGCATTTGCATCAAATGGCAAACACATCTTTCATAATAGTACATTTTTGGATATACCATGTAAACACTGTTGTTCTAAATCTAAAGCTCTTTGGTCTTTCATAGGCTTATATCTACATTTCAATACAATGTTCTACAGTGAAAGTAATCTGCTGAGAGGGGTAACAAGTACACTGTAAACACCAATGCAATGTATAAACAGAAAATATTTATTAGGCCAAACATTACTGTTGTATACAGTAGCACACAACAAAACCATAAACATATGTAAACCAAAAGTATATTCTTTAGAATACAGTAAAGTGTGTGGGGTCCCGGGGGGCAGTCCAGGAATTGGTAGGGGGGGTGGGCAGTCACCAGTGCTAAGCTACGCTTCATCTCTTCTCCGGGCTGGGTCTGGCCACAATACTTTGTCCACATCACAAGATACGTTTTCTCTTGCCAAACATCGAGGGAAGTATCTCCTAGCATGGCGTATCCAACCTTGGACAGAGGCAACCTCTATGTCCCCACATGCGTCCTCCATTGCCTGGAGAAGCGGCATGCGGGCATAGGGTTGGCAATCATACACTTTCCAGCGCCAGGCTGAGAAGAATTCCTCTATGGATTTAGAAAAGGTGAATATGAGGGTAGGTACAAAAACTACAAATTGTGGATGGGTGGCAAACCAGTTTTGGACCAAAACAGCCCGGTGAAAACTAACATTGTCCCATATAACCACAAATCTAGCAGGCTCCTGATCTGGATCAGGGACAAGCATTGTGTAAATTGCATCCAGAAAAGTGAGCCTATGGCCGGTCTTGTACGGACCCAGTGTGGCATTGTGATGGAGGACCCCGTTTTGAGTGATGGCAGCACACATAGTTATATTACCCCCACGCTGTCCAGGACATTGGTAATTGCCCTCTGTCCTTTTACATTTCTTCCGCGGCGCCCTGGTTTTGGTGAGGTTGAAGCCAACCTCATCCACATAAATAAATCTCCTTCCTTCTCTTCTTTGCCCTCGTCCTCTTCTTCCTCTTCCTCTTCATTTTCTCTTCCTCCTTCTCCTCCTCTTCCAACACTTCGTCTTTGAATTGTCCTCGTTGTTGTCCCCTGCCTCTCCCTCCTACTCCTCTTGCTCTCTGTCCATTGTTGGCATCCATTGTTCAAAACAGGTAATCTGACCTTTGACCTATTTATAGGCCTATACTACAGTAAAGCAGTGATTGGTTAGTGATCAGTTAAGCAATTAGTGTTTGCAGATGTGAAGAGTGTGTGTGTGACCTGGTGAATAAGTGTAGCATTTTGAATGTTGTGTTTGGAAAAGGAAAGCAAGTCACTTCCTGTTAGATTTTTGTGTTTTAGGTAGAGAATTGTGTGTAGTGTTTTGAAAAAAGTGTTTTTTGCAATTGACAACTGAGTCAAAGGCTGAGAAATAGCTTATGGTTTTGGAGATTTGGTGTGTAGTTTTGCACTTTGAGTGAGAGGTTTCAAAAATCGTGTGACATGAAAAGATTTTGTGTGTAAGCAGTTGGAAAAAACTGTAATATAGGCAGAACATAATGGATATTTTCTTCTATATTTTTGTGTTTCCTGCTTTTGAAAATAAGTTTGAGTTGAGAAGTCTTAGTTGGGGGTTGGTGAATTTATTTCAGTATTTAGTGTTTTCCTGTTTTTGAAAAGAGGTTGAGTTTGGGTCTTAGGTTGGGGTTGGTGAAATGAGTTCCTAACAGGATTATTCCGCTCCCCGGAGACTGTTTGCTTCTGCTGTCACTGTTTGTTTGTTCTATCAGGCTCTGAGGGCATTCAGCGGTTCCAGCAGAGCAGCCTGGGAAGATTGCATGTGAGCTGGCATGAGCTGATAGTTGTCAAGGTAAACAAATATCAAACCGACACACAGAATAGGTAAATAACTCAACTCAATAGGTAAGTGTGTGTGTGTGTGTGTGTGAGCAGTGTGTGTGTGTGTGTGTGTGTGTGTGTGTGTGTGTGTGTGTGTGTGTGTGTGTGTGAGCAGTGTGTGTGTCCTTAGAAGGCCCTTTGTTTACATGGAGAGAGGATAGCAAGCACTGGTAGTAGTTGAAGATTCATCGGTGTGGTTGACATTCAGGGTGGTGGTGAGACTGATGTCTATACATTGTGGTTGGTGGGATTACCATGCATGCGTGTATGAGGTATTGCCATGTAAATTCCATTTTCCAAACCTGGCTACGGTCGACAGCCCTAACAGTGTTTTTAACCATATGCCTAGTTTCGGGTGAATGCGACATAATGGAGATGAATCTTCTCTCGGTGTAGCTTTGACTACTCTCTGCGTTCAGCCCTCCCTCTGGGTCTGTGTGCTGAGCAGACTGCAACGCAGCTCCTGTCAACGAACTAGAGAGAGAGAGAGAGAGAGAGAGAGAGAGAGAGAGAGAGAGAGAGGAGAGAGAGATGAGAGAGAGAGAGACGAGAGAGAGAGAGAGAGAGAGAGAGAGAGAGAGAGAGAGAGAGAGAGAGAGAGAGAGAGAGAGAAGAGAGAGAGAGAGAGAGAGAGAGAGGAGAGAGAGAGAGAGAGAGAGAGAGAGAGAGAGAGAGAGACAGTGAGAGAGAGAGAGAGAGAGAGAGAGAGAGAGAGACAGTGAGAGAGAGAGAGAGAGAGAGAGAGAGAGAGAGAGAGAGAGAGAGAGAGAGAGGAGAGAGAGAGAGATTTTTTTTATAGCCTGATGAAATATACTCTACCTTATCTCTAGGCATCCCACAGTGAAACACCACCAATCTACAACTGTGCAGGTGTCGACGTCAGACCTGGGTTCAAATACTATTGAAATCGTACTTTTAGTGTTTGCTCTAGCCTGCCTGACGTGCCAGATGGGCAGAGTTTTGTAGTTTTGTGCCTATTCTATTGGTTCCATTTTGCCAGGCTAGCTCAATCAAGCTGAGCTGAAGTATGTGAAATTATTTGAAATAGTATTTTAATCTAGATCTGGTTGACACACCGACAGTACTCTCTATTAATTATTTAGCAGGTGTTTTCAAAGCTGAGAGGAACCACATGAGTGAGTCAGACCCAACCTCGAAGATCATACCAAACCTACTGTGCAATACAACCATATCAAATGTTTGGTTTTATTCTCAAAGCTGTTGAATACAGTGATACTGTTGGGGTTGTGTGTGTGTGTGTGTGCCCCATTCTAAGCTATCTATTAACTAGGACGCTTAAAGGGAAACTCACAGCTATGCCGTTGATCTCTCTATATTAATCAGCTTCAGTATCCCGTCTAATTTCCACCCATTTCTCCCTCCGAAGGTCTTCTGTTTTGAAAATAATGAGTGCCGTTGAACCTCCTACTGTATCAGATATGATGACGCTCATTCACACTGTCAGATCCAATCCCCTGAGCAGGAGAAGCAACCAATCTATGCTTGCGATCATCCTCCCATCAAGTGAAAGAAAGATTATCTCTTCTTTTGGAGGAGAGAAGTAAGCACGGTCTGTACAGGTACTGCATGATCCTGACCTCTTTCTTTCTCTCTCTTTCTTTCGCTCTACTGACGTCTATTTTGTTAACCACAGTACATTCTCACATCCATAGGCAGAGAATATTAAGAAGATGTGCCAGGGGGGAGAGTGAGTGAATAAATGGAGAAACTGGAAGGGAGGATTATGGCCGCTTTGTCAGGTTCCCCAGGCTCCCAATGTTCCGCAGGCTGAGCAGACTCCATTTCCAGGCTGTTACACATGCTTTCTAAAGCCCAGCTTCCTGTCGGTGATCTGAACGTACAGTATGGGCCTGTGTCTAAAAACGTTTACAATCTGTCAAATCCTTAGTCCCTCAGTCCTCGTTTCCTCAATTCCTCTTAAAGCTCATTGGAGGAGAGAATCCAAGGTCTCTCCCTCGAACCTTCTCCTCCAATGAGCTTTGAGAGGAATTCTGGAAAACAGGACGAAGGGAGCAAAGGATTTTGGCAGCTAGTCATTTTTTTTTTTTAACATAGCCTTGATGTTCTCTCTGACTGACCACATCCCAGCATGCATTTTCTCTATATATATCTATAATAAGACTGGGGCACAGAGAGTTCTCTACAGTTTGTTACTAACTATGGAGAAAGACACATTTAGAACATTGGAATGAATGCATTGCGCTCCGTGTCTGTGTACTTCCAGTGATCATATTATGATAACAGAGTGGACTGTATATTGGGGATCTGTCTAGCCAAGGGCTTGTAATGGGAGATACAGTCAGGAATACAGAATACAGGGCCATTTCAAAGGACAAAATCAATGTTTTAAGAATTGAATCAAAAAACATCAATTCATCTTGTAGCGCACGTGCCACTATAACTTCTGACAAGATAACACTGGACATAGATACAGGATTTAAAAGGCTGTAGAATGGCTATAGGCTAAGGAAAATACTGTATTATAGAAACATAATGAAATTATCTTCATCAGAGATGTTTCATTTGCTCAATTAGAAAATGTGATTGACAAGTCATACAATTATGATTTCAGTAATTAAATCGTTTACTGTGTGCTGGGGAATTGTCAGTCTAGTACCGTCTCTGTTACCATACTAATTGCACCAACTGTCTATCAAGCTCCCTGATTTGAGAACAATGAAGGCTTGTCAAGATAATGGTTACCGTGCAAGCAACCTTTATCCTCCATCAGGTCCTAGTTTAAATTACAGTACATTGACATTGACAAATACGTTTTCAAAATGCAATCATTGGTATTGCTTGAACTTTCCTCATTTCCTGAACTTTGTTACTCAGAAGAAGTAGTAGGGGTATTGGGTTTTCTGTTACTCAGAAGAAGTAGTAGGGGTATTGGGTTTTCTGTTACTCAGAAGAAGTAGTAGGGGTATTGGGTTTTCTGTTAGAAGAAGTAGAAGGGGTATTGGGTTTTCTGTTACTCAGAAGAAGTAGAAGGGGTATTGGGTTTTCTGTTAGAAGAAGTAGAAGGGGTATTGGGTATTCTGTTAGAAGAAGTAGAAGGGGTATTGGGTTTTCTGTTACTCAGAAGAAGTAGTAGGGGTATTGGGTTTTCTGTTAGAAGAAGTAGAAGGGGTATTGGGTTTTCTGTTAGAAGAAGTAGAAGGGGTATTGGGTTTTCTGTTACTCAGAAGAAGTAGTAGGGGTATTGGGTTTTCTGTTAGAAGAAGTAGTAGGGGTATTGGGTTTTCTGTTAGAAGAAGTAGAAGGGGTATTGGGTTTTCTGTTAGAAGAAGTAGAAGGAGTTTGAAACTTGAAAGATTTTCTTATTTATGTTCTTTATTGTTTGTGAAATCCCATTTTCTCTAGGCTCCATTACTCACCTGGCACTGCTGACTTGAGAGGTTTGGAGGTTGACTTCATGACAGACGACTGCGCTGTTGTCATATTCTCACTTCTCCGTGGCAAGACATTCAGCAACATTCAGCAACTCAGCACAGTACAGCACAGGTCTGTAACATGACGTTTATCCATGACTATAGGAGTGCTGCATGTCAGAGCACAAACACAAAGACAAAATAAAATGTCACACACCATTATATCTATACATTGTTCATCATGCATTGTCTGAGGCAACTGATGAGAGTATACAAATTAATGTATCTACGAGTCAGCTGTAGGACACAAGAAGAAAAAAATGAAATGTTTGATTAGTATTTCCTCTTTACCATAGCTTAATTTCCAGATGAATTATTCATTGCAGTGGACTGCGTCGTGCTTCAATTTAGTCCAGAGCATGCAATTACAACATACAGCAAAGGGTTTGATTTGAAATGACTGGATTATCAAAAAGTCATGCCTCCCAAAACATCAGCAATATCACAGAGAACTCCTTCTTAGAGAGTACAATACATTCTAAGCAAAATAAATATAATTCTGATTATACGTTTTAACTACACCAACAAGAATTTGCCACACGAAATGGCCAGAATTCAAAGAGATAATATCCCGACCACTGGGGACGAAAACATTGTATATTTCCATTAAATTAATCGTCACATTTCCAATCAGTCTTTGACAGGTTTAATCAAACACAGTTTTGATTTTCTCAAAAATCAATCTATTGATGAGCAGCAGTTTCATTTGAAATCAACACAATAACTAACGACATTAACACACAACCCCCCTCTCGTCATAGACTCAGATTGAAACAAGACATTAGAATTCAGCATGCATTTTAAATATGGATATCAGTGTTGTGGTCAATTTCATTTCAATTCCAGTCAATTCAGAAAGTAAACCAAATTACAAATCCAATTACAAAAGCATTGAAGAGAATTAAAATGGGAATTTCAGTGTACTTCCTAAATTGACTGGAATTGAAATGGAATTGACCCCAACCCTGAAACAAACAAGACTTCCAACGTTTAATCTGATCAACTTCAGTAGAGCCGAGCTGAACATCACAAGAGGAGTTGCCTGACACACACACACACACACACACGCGCACACACACACACACACACACACACAACCCAATAGAATCTGTCCTCATTAATGTCCTCACAGTGAAAATCGACTACATATCCCTTATCCCAAGTTTCAGCTCAGAAGATTCCAAAGATATTCTATGTTTTAAAGTGGAACTGACACTGCTTTAACTACTTTGCAGATATGAAACTAACAGACAATCATAACATCAGTCAAAAATATCAAATTCCCAGTTTATGCTTCAAAACCAACTTTATAAGAGGTTTTAGAAATAGGTTCTATTTGACAAAAAAATCCATGACGTACAGTAAGACATTGTTGGCATAATAGATGGATGCAGTTCAATGCATGATTAATATAATTCACCAACACATTTCAATACAGAAACGGTAGTCGAAAAAATATTGCCATCAGGTTGTAAATCACAGCTTGCCTGGTACATTGTTTACTGCCTCCACCCATTCAGGATGGGCTGTTTCAGTTTCAATGACTCAATATTCGGAACAAAAAAGGACGACTGTAACTAATCCTGGGAATGTCAATACAATCAGACTAGCAAGGGCAATGATCACAAGTCAGTCATAACGTGGCTAATAGGCCTGCAGGCAGAGTAAGACACACAGGCAAGTATAAATGAGTCAACAGTTGTCATCTACTTTATGAAATTACAGCCTGATGTACTTGCATCTGTGAATTCAACTTCAATTGCGCTGCTTTCGTGTGTCCGGGTTGACAGCGAGCAGCGGAGGGAAAGTGTACAGACACATGCCACAGTCCTAGCTAGGCTTCTAAAATGCTGCAATCTGGCTTCGGTTTTTAAAGCTTGACAATGAATAACCAAAAAACAAAACCTGCAACAAAACACCATGCAAAGGAGAAACATGTAGGCTTATTACAGCAACATTTGAGCAGTAGCCTAGGCTGGTTACTCAACTACAATACATTTTGAGTGCACCATACAGCAATGATGCATTCAACCGCACCGGTGAACCATGCAGTGCAAAAAAATTGTTCAACATGTTTTAAGTTTAAATGTTACAACAACCTATAGCTACATTTTCATTATTTTGAGTTATTAAATACTTTTTGATTAGGGTCGCAGCATATTATGCACATCTGCAAGCATAGCAGCAAAGGCTGGACAAATATTATGTATCTCTTCTTTTGTTTTAATATGTTAAAATGCTATATACAGCATCGTATTGTAATGACCTGACTAGATCATAAAAGAACAACTGTCCAGACAGAGGCTTGAGTTTACGAATGGACGGTTTATTAAACCAACTTTACACAGGCTACTGTTTGGCCGTAGCCCACGCCAAAATAAATGTAAGATAACCCACAAGCCAATCGTGACCTTCTCTTGTGAAGCCCAGACGTAAAAAAGAGAGAGAACAAAGGCTAACCCTGGTCTTAACTTCCAATGCTCCATCCCCCTGCCCAACCCCCCTCCACGCCACTCCGCCAACCGCCAGGATGCCCGGCATCAGAACATTCCAGGCATTCCCGTGATTGGAAGATAGCAGGTTGATTGACATGTCGGACCCCGCGAACACTGGGTACTGGTAGGTACAACACAACCATCTACTAGCCTAACACATAACACACCGCTGTCTGTGCGGGTCGCTACACAGCCCCCCCACCACAAAGTCCCTCGTCCCCGAGGGAACAAACAAAGTCTCTGAAGCGACCCGGAGGTCTCCTTTGCCTGCGTGGCTGTGATGGCCGCAGTGCGCCCCTCTGGGAACCAGGGGATGAAGGCAAGGACATGGGGGACAAGGAAGCGGGAACGGGTAATACAGTCCGTGGCTCTGGGGAACCACGCGGTGACACAGGGGGAGTGGGCTGTCTGGAGCCTTGTCTGCGGCACCTGGGGGTGGGTGCCTGGAGAATGTCATTGCCAGAGAGGGGAGTTGTGGGGGTTCCTGGGGTTTGGGGAGAAGAGGCCCCTCTATATGGGGCTAACCTGTCCCGGTGCAGTGTCACCTTTCTCCCCCTGGGAGGAAGCTGCACCCGGTAAACAACCTCCCCTACCCTCTCCAGGACACTGCAGGGTCCCACCCAGTGACTGTCCAACTTGGGGCATCTGCCTTTTTTCCTTAGCGGGCTGTAGACCCAGACCAGCTCCCCAGCCACAAAGTGCCTTCCCCGGGTGTGCACGTCATAGTTCCTCTTCTGCCTCACACCTGCATTCAGCAGCTGCTCTCTGGCAAAGGTGTGGGCTGTCTCCAGGCGGTCCTGGAGTCTCCGGGCATACTCCGGCCCCGGGGAAACATGAGGGCTATCCAGGGGCCGACCAAACGCCATCTCCGCAGGGGTACGGATCTCTCTCCCCAGCATGAGGAGGGCAGGCGTGCAGGAGGTGGAGTCTTGGACAGCGGAGCGGCATGCCATGAGGACCATAGGCAGGTGCTTGTCCCAGTCACGCTGGTGTTTGGAAGAGACGATGGCCAGCTGCTGTCCAAGCGTTTTGTTGAAGCGCTCCACAAGGCCATCACTTTGAGGATGGAGAGGAGTAGTGCGGGTCTTGTGCATACCCAGCCTCTCACACATGGTGGCGAACACACGGGACTCAAAGTTTCTGCCTTGGTCGCTGTGGATGGACTCTGCAGCTCCAAACCTGCTGAACATCCCCGCTGTCAGGGCGTCGACGATGGTCTCTGCCTCCTGGTCAGGCAGAGCATAGGCCTCGGGCCATTTTGTGAAATAGTCCATGGCCGTGAGCACCCAGCGGTTTCCACTGTCTGTGGTGGGGAACGGCCCAACTACATCCACTCCCACCCTCTCCATGGGAGCCCCCACTGGGAACTGTTGGAGCTGAGCATGAGAGCGGCCTGGGGGGCCCTTTCTCGCTGTGCAGTTGTCACAGCGGCGGCAAAAGTCTTCCACATCCCTCTTGTGCTGCCCCCAGTAAAAGCCCTGACGGAGGCGGCGCAGTGTTTTTGTGACCCCAAAGTGTCCAGTCCCCACCCCCCCATGAGTACTCTGGAGCACAGCCTCCCGCAATGCTTTTGGGACCACCACCTGCCACCTCTCCTCCCCCGTAGCTGACTCCTTCCATGCCCGCTGTAACACGCCATCAGCCAGCCGCAGTCGCTCAAACTTTGACCACAACCCTTTGGTCGCGAGTGAGAGCGCTGTCACCTCTTCCCATGGTGGCCTCACCTGCGCCTCTACCCACTGCAGCACTGGCTGTAGGTCTGTGTCCCGTCCCTGCTGCTGCCCCCATTCAGCCACGTCGACAGTCTGCAGCTCACAGCAGACAGGCCCGCTCGCCCGACACACTGTGGCACAGACCCCCTCCTCTGCACACAGCTCTCTCTCCCGTCCCTCTCTCCGTTCACAGTGGCGGCAACCGTCTGCAGTACAGGGCCGACGGGACATGGCGTCGGCGTTGGAGTGGCGTGCCCCTGCCCTGTGCACCACCGTGAAGTCATACGGCTGAAGCTCCTCCAACCAGCGTGCCACCTGCCCCTCTGGCTCTCTGAAAGACATGAGCCACTGGAGAGCAGAGTGGTCAGTTCTTACAGTAAAGGGCAGACCACCCAGGTAGTACTTGAAGTGTTTGACGGAAGCCACAACAGCCAAGAGCTCCCGCCGGGTGACACAGTAGCGGCGCTCATGTTTGTCAAATGTTTTGCTGAAGTACGCCACCACTCTCTCCCCCTCTGGCCCCACCTGGGCCAGCACCCCACCCATGCCCACATTGCTCGCGTCTGTGTCCAGGATAAAGGGCAATGTGAGGTCAGGGGGGGCGAGCACGGGGGCCTCGATCAGTGCACGTTTGAGGGTGTTGAACGCCTCCTCACACTCCACTGTCCAAGTGAAAGCCTTGTCCTTCGGCAGCAGGCGGTTCAGTGGAGCAGCAACGCTTGAGAAGCCCCGTACAAACCTCCTGTAGTACGAGGCCAGGCCCAGGAAGCTCTTCAGCTGACGCTGGTCGGTGGGGGTGGGCCAGTCTCTGACAGCCGCTACCTTGTCCTCCATGGTGCTGATCCCCTCCTTCCCCACTCGGTGGCCCAAGAAGGACACCTCTCTCCTCATGAAGTGGCACTTCTCGGGGTGGAGCTTCAGACCTGCGGCAGCCACCCTCTCCAGCACACACCGTAGCGCCCCCAGGGCTGACTGGAAGGAGCTGCCATGGACCAGGATGTCATCGAGGTATACCAGACACTGCTGTCGGGGGATGCCATCCAGCACCCTGTCCATCAAACGCTCAAAAGTAGCTGGAGCGTTGCACAGGCCAAAGCACAGGACCTTGAACTGCCAGTGTCCTCTGTTAGTGGAGAACGCAGTTTTGGCTCTGGCCTCTGGGGAGAGGGGCACCTGCCAGTAGCCACTGCGGAGGTCTAGTGAGGAGAACCAGGAGGACCCCCTAACCAGGTCCAGCGACTCATCGATACGTGGTATGGGGTATGAGTCCTTTCTGGTTACCTCATTCAGCCGCCTGTAGTCCGCACAGAACCTCAGCTTGCCCCCCTTCTTCGGAACCATGACGACTGGCGCCGCCCAGGGGCTGTCTGAGGGCTCAATGAAGTCTGCCCGCTGCATCTCCAACACAGCCTTGTCTGCCGCCTCCTGGCGTGCCAGCGGGATACGGCGGGGACGCATCTTGATAGGTCGAGCATCACCTGTGTCGATCTCATGCTGCACCAGATGAGTCTGACCCACCTCTTCCTCACTCAGCGCAAAGCTGTCTCTGAATTCAAACAGCAACTGCCACAACCGTTCCTGCTGCTCGGGGTCAAGACCAACACAGTTCCTCCCCCATATCTCCCTCACTGCAGACAGTGTCCCCTCCCCTCCCATCTGGGGTAGCTGGGCTGGGGGGGCGCGGCCCGGGCTCACAGAGGGCTGTGTCGTGGAGGTAGCTGGGGGAATGTAACGCAACGCCGTAGGTGACAGGGGGGCTGGGGAAAAGTCACACACAGATGTGGGGGAGGGGGGGCAGCCATGAGTCTCTGCTGCTTTAACTGTTGGAGTAAAGGGTTTGTTGGGTTGAGTGAATGTGACATTAGGGGCCATGGTGACCTCCGGCCCTCCCTGGAAGCTCAGTGTGCCCCTATTTAGGTCTAACTGGCAGCCTGTGCTCCTAAGAAAGTCCAACCCCAGGATACAAGGGTCCTGCACCGCCGCCACCCACACAGGATGACGCACAGTCCTGCCCCCTACTGTCAGAGTCATTATTCCCTTCCCTTTCATGGGTGCCAGCTCACCTGTGACTGTGCGGAGCTGCACAGTTGTAGGCTCACACTGAGTCCAACCTGGCACAATATCTGGCCTCACCAGGGTTACTGTGGACCCAGTGTCCACCAGGGCGGAGCAGGGCACCCCCTCCACAGTGACAGGGACATGACAAAAGTCCCCAACACAGGTCCGGCCCACCACAACAACAGGCTCCATCCGCTTGTCCACGTCTGCTTCTGGGGGAAGTGGAGCCTTGCTTCCCCGTCTGTGCCGGTGGGCTCCTCCTGAAGAAGATGGTGGTTGGGATAGAAAGCCAGGGGTCCGCACTACCCGGTCTATGCGGACCCCGAGCCGTTTCCCTGAGCTCTGGAGGACATGGGGCAATCTCTGCGCAGATGGCCTGGCTGGCCACAACCCCAGCAGACCCTGGGACCAGGGCATGTGTTTCGTGCCGCCTGTAGCGTCACAGCACGAATGAGTTCTGTCATTTCAGCCACCCATGCAGGCTTTTCCGGCTCCGGGCTGTTCTGCCCCCCAGCTCGCACAGAGGGTCTGTCTCCCTGCACCCCCACCAAAGCCCCAGCTGAAGCCCCAGCCCACACCAGCTCCCTCTCTAAAGCCATCTCCAAGGCTACCTGCAATGACTCAGGATGAGCCAGCTGGGTCTGTATGCGCAGCTCCGTAGGAGAGAGCGCCTGTATGAACTGGTCCCGTGCTAGCTCGCTCTGCACGGAGGGGGGCATGTGAGCATATGCCCGCCGAGAGAGGCTCTCAATGTCATTAGCTAGCACCCGTAGAGGCTCTCCAGGCTGCCTGCGTCTATTACTCAGTTCGGAGCGCAGTAGCCCGGGCTGTACACACTGTCCATAGCGCCTCCTCAGTGCTCCCACTAAAGCACCATAATCACGTCTGTCCTCGGGGCTAATCAATATCAAACAGGCCAGAGCTTCATCCGTGAGGCATAAAGCCAACTGCAGTGCCCTTTCTTCATCCGACCACCCCCTACAATGAGCTAACAGTTCAAACTGAGCATGAAATGCTTCCCAATCCGCCTTACCGGAATACTTCGGGGTCTTAATAGATACGGACGCAGCCGGGAACTGGGCGCCGCCATGTTTGTTTACATTCTGAGCCCCCGATTCCTCGTCCCGCCGCGTCGACGTCACCCCTTCGGTCCGCCCACCAGAATCCCCGCGAAACGCAGTCGACGAAGCACTCATGCCCGCTTCAGCCGCCATCACTCTAACATCCTCCCTCAAGCGGCCTCTGGGCTCCGATGCCCTGGCGATCTCCTCAGCCAGAACCCCCGACGTCCATGCACACGCACCTCCTTGGCCATAATCGTCCCCTACCTCCACCTTCACTTTCGGATTCCCTCGAAGCATTTTCAACCCCCGTTCCACCTACGGTAGCTAGCCACAGAAGTCAGCTAGCTAGCTGGCTAACTTTTATCAACGTTTTTACTTCTGACACCAATGTAATGACCTGACTAGATCATAAAAGAACAACTGTCCAGACAGAGGCTTGAGTTTACGAATGGACGGTTTATTAAACCAACTTTACACAGGCTACTGTTTGGCCGTAGCCCACGCCAAAATAAATGTAAGATAACCCACAAGCCAATCGTGACCTTCTCTTGTGAAGCCCAGACGTAAAAAAGAGAGAGAACAAAGGCTAACCCTGGTCTTAACTTCCAATGCTCCATCCCCCTGCCCAACCCCCCTCCACGCCACTCCGCCAACCGCCAGGATGCCCGGCATCAGAACATTCCAGGCATTCCCGTGATTGGAAGATAGCAGGTTGATTGACATGTCGGACCCCGCGAACACTGGGTACTGGTAGGTACAACACAACCATCTACTAGCCTAACACATAACACACCGCTGTCTGTGCGGGTCGCTACAGTATGTACATAAGTGGTCATTATAAAGGGCCATATTTTTTCAAATAAAACAATGGCCAGTTTGGGTCGCAGTTACGCTTTTTTGTAAAAACAAATAGGCTATGTCTGGCCTGCGAATTCGTTGTTTTGTTCAATATGGCCCATGCACCGATTGAGTTTGACAACCCTGGGCTAGCGTATCTATTTATGTAGCTAGCTATTTATTTAGCAAGCTAAAAACATGAAGCCTAATGTTAGCTAGCTAACTAGCTAGCTGCTGGGAGGATGTCATGTCATTGGAAGAGTGGGTGAGTGACCGACTTTCTCCCCTCGTATCGTTTTTTCGGTGGCTACAGCTAGAGATGTCATTTGGTTAGCTAGCAAGAAATGTGAATCACTTTGCTAGCTAGCTAGCTATGCTGAACTTGAACAACTGTTATCCACAGTTAGCGTATCTCTTAGTTGCAGGGGCGGCCTGTTCAATAGGGCGATATGGGCGACGCACTGCCAAACTGGAAAAGGAAGGGATTTTTTTTCTAATCAATTATATCACGGCAACAGTAGTTATCAGTGTTGTAATCTATACGTCTGATCTGCCACAGTGCCACACTGCCACTAAATGTCGAATCAGGCTAAAGTCGTGCTTCAAATGGCTCCCCCCCCTTTTGGGGCGATTTCAGTCAGGTTGAAAATCGCCCAGAAGTCTGTAATAGACTCCCATGTAAAATCTATTTTTTTCAAATTTCAGAGCCTTCAATACAATCTCAATGGGTGTCTGTGGGCTTGCACTTACGCGCTTTCGTCATACGTTACGTAACCATGAACGTAACTGAGAAAAGAGTGGATTGTTTGAAAGAAGTTCCTTTTTGTCGGCGATTCGGCGAACAAATGAAGATAAATTGGCAACGAAACAATTAGGACCTCCCAGACCAAATTTAATAATTCAACAGGTTTCTACTAAAGGCGGAAAGTCCTACACCCGAGGATTTTCCAAAAATTGGTACGAACGAAAAAAGACATTGCCACTCACTCAACTGGATGACGAGGGATACAGGCTAGCTGTCCGCCGCCACAACGATGAGGTTAGTGTTGATAATCACAAGTTTACTGGATGTGGATATGGTGTAATAAAGGCAGTTTATTCAGAGGTAAATATATCTGGAATCGCGTTCACGGACCCGTTCGTCAAACTCTTAGGGAGCTATAAATTAAGCCCCATTACTTACCATATCAGATAAGAGAAATTGCTGCAGCTACATATATTTTACATCCTGGCCCTACATAGTTCACTATTTGCATCACTTACCAAAATATTACATGTGGTCATATATGCTTGGAAAGTGGAGATGCCATAGAACGTCAAAAAAGTAAACATTGCCGTTTTGGAGAAGACATCGCGTTTGCTAGCGAAGAGATTTGTTGTGGCAAATGAACTTGGGCTGGGAATTGCCAGGAACCTCACGATAAGATATATGCATCAGCATTGCGAGTCTCATGATTCTATACGGATTGCGATTCGATACTGTGATTTTATTGCGCACCATATGTCTGTTGCAGAGGGATCAGAAAGCCATGAGAACGAGTTTTGATCAGTCATGGAAATAAAAGTGCTGAAAACAAATTTGCTCCCAATGTGAAAAGATTGAGAACAAGCTATGAAGGAACAATAATGGTGTTTTGGTGCAGGTACAGCCAACTAGCGCTAAAATATTGCGATATTGTCAATACAGTATATCGTAAAGTATCACTATGTAACTCGATTTCTTTCACCCCAATCCCTCAAATTAATGGTAAATAACTGAATTGTTTGCCCCACATTTAGCTAAGATGATTAGCTAGCCAGCTAAAATGTTTTATTTAGTTAGCAGTCGCATCTACAATAGTTTACTGTCAATAACATGTCTCCAAAAAGGACGTGGTGTCTCCAATTGTGTTGACATTTTACAATTGCAATGCGCATCCATGAGTATCCACTTTCTGTAGCTCAGCTGGTAGAGCATGGTGCTTGTAACGCCAAGGTAGTGGGTTCGATCCCCGGGACCACCCATACACAAAAATGTATGCACGCATGACTGTAAGTCGCTTTGGATAAAAGCGTCTGCTAAATGGCATATTATTATTATTATTATTATTATTATCTGAAGAGAGCCCCGAAACATTGTGTGCAGACATTTTATGCAATAAATGAAGTAGGTTCAATCTAGTAGTTCTGATCTTCTGATTGGTCCTGATGAGTTGGGCGAGGTCCCCTGCAGGCTACTGTCACTGTTGCATTGGCTCTGAGTCGGGTTCTCTGTCTTCAAATGTTCAGCCTAAGAGAGGGGATTTTTGTGTGTGTGTGTGTGTGTGTGTGTTTAACAGTGATGATGTGTGTGTGTGTGTGTGTGTTTAACAGTGATGATGTGTGTGTGTGTGTGTTTGTGTGTGTGTGTGTCCTCAGAGCAAGAACTCGTGAGTTGGAAGAACTGAGAGGCCTATGGCGTGGGTGTTGTCCTTGGCCACCTGCTGACAAGGCTGTCAAGATAGGACCCTTTTGTCCATTGTTATTGGATAGGAACAGAACTTATAACCAGCTCCTGACCTAAATAGATCTTAGCACAACATTTTACTCAACATATCATATTCCATATTCACTATAACAAATATATTTACTACGACATTAGCAAGAACCGCCACATCCTCAGCCGGCTAATCCAGTGTGTGAAGTTTTGCGGAGTGTTTGAGTTAGCTTTGCGAGGCAAAGATGAAACTGAGGGCTCCACCAACCCTGGTAAGCCAACACTTTTGAGATCAGTCAATAAATGCTTCTGGTATTGACTTATATGCTGCCCCTGTCTTCATGTTGTTGCTGGACATATCTTTTTTTAAATGTGTGTAGGTCACCTAAATCATCAGAAAAATTGCCCCTCCTGAGAATTTTTTCAGGAGCCGCCACTGCTTAGTTGTCAATCAAATGTATTTGGCATTGATCAAATGGGCAGGCAAGTTCCCATTCAGTTGTCAAAACATGGGTTGGGACAAGCATGCATTGGCAGGCAAGCTGCAGAAGGACGAGCAGGCTACAATTCCCCATCATTTCTCAGTGAAATTTGGATGGTCAACTGGCTGAAAACGTTTTAGAGGGTTTATCTAATGTTCCCTCGTTCGATTCTAGCTCATCTCGCTCTGGCTAGCATTAGTTGTTGATCTTGTTGTTGTTAATGTGCATAACAGAGGGAGAGAGAGCCTACCTTTTCATGGTTGTTTGATCAATAGGACTGTAATGTTCCCAAAGGTAAGAGGACTCCTGTGGTATTTACATATTTGCAGAAATCCATTCAGGTGTATTTTGTGGCTTTTGGCAAATGTGTTTTAATGATCTAAAGTCACTCAGTTGCAACTTCCTGTAAACACACAGTCCAGTTCAAAGTGAATGATGGCAGGCCCTTGTGGCGAATGGCTTATTTGCATATAGGCCTACTGTAGCACCGGTCTGCGTTTACTCCGGTTTTTATTAGGTTTTATTCACTGCAGTGTCTATTAATTGCCCAAATGCACGGCCGCTTTCCCACTTTATATTGCTATATAGAATTTTCATTTTAAAACGATTTCATGTTGTTAAAACACTGGGACGTCCCTGCCCCATTGAAGTTGAAATTTAAAATGGATAAGGTAAAGGTTAAGGTAAGGGTAGGGGTTAGGGTAGGGACGTCCCAAGGATCCCAGATAGCACTAACCATTCTATAATCCAGCCTATGATGAGGCAAACAGGTTGGTGAGTTGAGCTGAGCACGGCCACGGTTGGTGAATTGAGCTGAGCACGGCCACGGTTGGTGAATTGAGCTGAGCACGGCCATGGTTGGTGAATTGAGCTGAGCACGGCCACGGTTGGTGAATTGAGCTGAGCATAGCCACAGTTGGTGAATTGAGCGCATGGCCACGGTTGGTGAATTGAGCTGAGCACGGCCACTGTTGGTGAACTGAGCTGAGCACGGCCACGGTTGGTGAACTGAGCTGAGCACGGCCACGGTTGGTGAACTGAGCTGAGTACGGCCACGGTTGGTGAACTGAGCTGAGCACGGCCACGGTTGGTGAACTGAGCTGAGCACGGCCACGGTTGGTGAACTGAGCTGAGCACGGCCACGGTTGGTGAACTGAGCTGAGCACGGCCACGGTTGGTGAACTGAGCTGAGCACGGCCACGGTTGTTGAACTGAGCGCACGACCACCTATTACAGCATCAGAGAGTTTAGTTAACTATTTCATAAGGCATATATTATAATTTCTGTTTGATCCTTCACAAAGCGCCAGTCATTCATAGTCAAAATACACCTGATTCGTTAGACTACACCTGATTCGTTAGACTACACCTGATTCGTTAGACTACACCTGATTCGTTAGACTACACCTGATTCATTAGACTACATCTGATTCATTAGACTACACCTGATTCGTTAGACTACACCTGATTCATTAGACTACATCTGATTCATTAGACTACACCTGATTCGTTAGACTACATCTGATTCATTAGACTACATCTGATTCATTAGACTACACCTGATTCATTAGACTACACCTGATTCAATAGACTACACCTGATTCATTAGATTGTGGTGTGTGTTTGTCATGTTGGCTTTTTGAAGTTCCTTTTCAGTTGGGTTAATTTTCCCTCTTATAGAGGCAGTTAGATGGCATGGGTCCTCAGATCCTCAAAAAGTTATACAGCTGCACCATCGAGAGCATCCTGACTGGTTGCATCACCGCCTGGTATGGCAACTACTCGGCCTCCTACCGCAAGTCACTACAGAGGGTAGTGCGTACGGCCCAGTACATCACTGGGGCCAAGCTTCCTGCCATCCAGGACCTCCATACCAGGCGGTGTCAGAGGAAGGCCCTAAAAATTGTCAAAGACTCCAGCCACCCTAGTCATAGACTGTTCTCTCTACTGCTGCTCTTTAATTATTTGCTATTTTTTATTTTTTACTTATCTAGTTTTTTTACTTAAAAACGGCATTGTTGGTTAAGGGCTTGTAAGTAAGCATTTCACTGTAAGGTCTACACCTGTTGTATTCGGCGCATGTGGCAAATAAAATTTGATCTGATTTGAGATTTCATTATATTTACTTGATTGAGCTGATCTAACGCCAGACAAATTGTTTGGCACCAATGCCTAAACTCTACGTGGGTGACTTAACATTTAGCAATAATACTTCAAGGATACAGTAACATAAACTTGATACACCCACAAACTGTACTGATCATATTAAATGCAACAGACATTTACTAACAAATAATGAATCAGCACATTTTAATGTGCCGCTTACTAGATGCATTCATGTTTAAAAGTTATCAAAAAATTGTCTCTGGGCTGATCCCATCTTTATTAGTAACAGAGTTAGAATAGTTGCATTTGCCATTGCGGGACACATTTTTCATGCACAAATGTTTTGTATGTCTCGCTCAAAAGTGATTGACTTTTGTCAATCATAACAGCTTATACTTTATTCACAATTAACTCTGAAATCATTACTTTCATTCAATTCATTTGTATATGGGGTGTCAGAGTGTCCTTGCACAGTGGAAAATAATTGGGCCTTTGTGGCTACGTGCCAATTCTCATACATATGCAGGCGGCCGTCACCATGGCAACAGTGACTGTGTTATCCAGGTTGATTTCAGCAAACACACCGTGTGACCAATCTCTCTGATACTCTGGGATGTGGGAAACTCTTAACATGGAACATTGTCCCTTGTAGGATTGTCCTATATTGGCAAGACTCCAAATGGGATATTTTCACAACATTGGGTATGTGCTGAACTAATGAATCCAATTTGATCAAGACGTATATAGCCCCCGGACATGTCTCACTGTCTCAAGGATAACAGAATGCTCAACATAAATCAGGCAATGTGGAAATATTATCCTGGAATTAGTCTCTCATGTAGGGCTGCAAAATGAATGAACCTACACTTGAAAGCACGGCCACGGAGTCAATCCATGTCCAATTCCGCTAACTTTCCCTAAATTCCCTGGTTTAAAATAAATCCTGGTAGAAGGATCCTGAATTCCCTGCTTATTCCCTACTGATTCCAGGAATTCTCCAAGCAGGATTTCTGGAAAACCTGTGTCATGAACCCTGCGTCCTGAGTCTGTTCCTGCCTGTGTTGCCGTTTTTCTTCTCTGTATCTCCTGTTTCCCGAAGGTACCTGAACGCACCCTGTCCGGTTGCCGGGCGACGTTGCTAGGCGGGTGATCTCTCGATTACCCGCACCTGCTTCTCATCAGCTTCGGCACACCTGGTCCTGATCATCACCCCTTCATAAGCTCTGACCTGACATCCATTCCCTGCCGGATCGTTAGCCATAAACAGTATGTTTTGCCAGCTTATCAGCCTCAGAGTACTAGAGTTAGTATTATAATTTTTTTGCACCTTTTTGACCTGCCTTGTACTTACCTCCGTTTGTTCTGTCTACAGTCATTCTCCCGGAACCTTCACCCAACCCCTGCCGTGCCATCAGTTCATCTGCCACTTCACCACCACCTACTCATCTCCGCCACCCGCTCTGTCTCCTGGACTATTCTGCATCTTTTATCTGTAAATAAACACTCTCATTCGTTCAACTCACCTTGTCCTGGTCTGCTTCTGGGTTCGGTCTTAGAGAACCGTGACAGAACGATCCGGCCATAAATGAACCCAGCGGACCTGGACTCTGTTCGCCATGCCATTACCCATCAGGAGATGATGTTGGGACAACACAGCATGGCGCTACAGGAGATAGCGTTATCGGTTCGGAACTTTTCTGCCAGTCTGACGAAGATCCAGGCTCAGCTCAGTTTGCCGGTGGAGAATCCACCACCGGTTTCACCTCTCTCGCCTGCCGCTTCTGGAGCTGTGCCCTTCAGTGAGCCCAAGGTTCCGACGCCTGAGAAGTATGAAGGGGATTTGGGAAGATGCCGTTCCTTTCTTATGCAGTGTGGATTAGTGTTCGATCTACAGCCCCACTCTTACGCCACAGACAAGGCTAGGATAGCCTTTGTTATTGAATTGCTGCGTGGTAGAGCCCTGGAGTGGGCTTCAGCCGTATGGGAACGACAGGACACCTGCATGGCGTCATGCCAGCAGTTCACGGCAGAGATGAGGAAGCTGTTTGACCATCCAGTCCGAGGTAAGGACGCAGCTAAGCGCCTGTTTTCTCTTCGCCAAGGAACTCGCAGCGTTGCCGACTTCGTAGTCGAATTCAGGACATTGGCTGTGGAGAGTGGGTGGAATGAGGAGTCACTGCAAGCGGCCTTTTACCAGGGGCTGTCGGAGCAGCTCAAGGATGAGTTGATCTCCTATCCGGAGCCTAGTGACCTGGACAGTTTGGTAGCTTTGTCTATTCGGGTGGATAACAGAGTTCGAGAGAGAAGGAGGGAGAAGCAATGGGGCCCGTCCAATCAATCAGCTTCTCAGTTTCCAGTCGGGTCAGGAGGTGGACCAGAATGCGTCAATCATTGTCCACCACACGGGATTAGTGGAGAGGTCCTGCCTCCAGATTCTGAACCCATGCAAGTGGGGCGGCACGGTTTAACCAAGGAGGAGCGCCAACATAGACGTAAGACCAACCGCTGCCTCTACTGTGGTAGTTCGGGACATTACATCTCCACTTGTTCCCAGCGGCCGTCAAACTGCTCGGCTCGCTAAAGTTGGGAGGACTTTTAGCGAGCCAGTTTCAACCTCTCAATACCCCTGTCAGACCCCGTTTCCCAGCTACCCTCATGAACAGGAATCAGAGTTTAGCGATTAACGCTTTCGTCGATTCAGGTGCCGATGGAAGCTTTATTGATGCCGACGTGGTGGAACAGCTGGGGCTTTCCAAGGAGCGATTACCGGAAGCCATTGAAGCTACCACTCTGAACGGCAGTAGTCTGGCACGTATCACGATGAGGACTGAACCGGTTAAGATGCTATTGTCAGGGAATCATTCTGAGGTTATCTCATTCTTCATTCTGCCTTCTTCCCATGTTCCTCTGGTCCTTGGATACCCCTGGCTGAAAGAACACAATCCCACGTTCGATTGGGTGACTGGCAAGGTAACTAGTTGGAGCATTGATTGTCATGCTAACTGCCTCAAGACTGCCTGTTCCCATTCTGTTCCCAGTCAGGTGATTGAGGCTAACCCCTGTTATAGAAATATTTGACTGAAAAGTAGTCAACTTAAAGATATTTCTCAAGAGACCGGAGCTTGTGAATCCAAGAATTAGACTTTATTGCATAACAAAGCCGAGCTTGCTCCATGGAACAACTGGCTCTCCTTGGCTCAAAGATCTCCTTTTATACAAATACAAGTGCATAGTCATCCTTACATAGCATACACAGTTACTACCCTTAGGGTAATTGATTAACTTCTTTCATGGCCATGCCACCCTTATCTTTCAACGTCTAGATGTCACATGTTGTTTTTCTCCAAAAAGGCTATGTGAACTTTTCCATATGACCTCTTCCTCTTATCTCATTATATTGGTGGCAGACCCTTTCTCAAAAATAATACACATACATACATTAAGGCATGGTTACACACTGTATTGGCTATATTGCTTATTTAAACATACATCTGAATTATAGAATGTCAATCATGTTTACTATATTTTACTTTTGACATTTCCCAACATTTGCCTTAATGATACATAAAATATTACCATACCCCCCAGATTTGTCCCTGGTTCCCGAGACATATTACGATTTGGGGGAAGTGTTCAGTAAGCAGCGGGCTCTGTCACTCCCTCCCCACCGACCATATGATTGTGCCATAAACCTGTTCCCTGGAGCTGCCTATCCCAAGGGACGGTTATACAGCATCTCCCGACCTGAACGTGAGTCTTTGGAGACCTACATAAAGGAGTCCCTAGCTGCTGGTCTCATTTGTCCCTCGTCATCACCCCTGGGGGCAGGATTCTTCTTTGTGAGTAAAAAGGATGGCTCTCTTCGACCTTGTATTGATTATCGGGGGTTGAATGATATCACGGTCAAGAACAAGTATCCCCTGCCCTTGATGAGCTCTGCTTTCGACTCCTTACAGGGTGCTACTGTGTTCACCAAGCTGGACCTACGCAATGCGTATCATCTGGTCCGGATCAGAGAGGGGGACGAGTGGTTGACTGGTTTCAATACACCGATGGGTCATTTCGAGTATCAGGTGATGCCGTTTGGACTGACCAATGCCCCAGCAGTGTTCCAGAGTATGGTGAATGACGTCCTGAGAGATATGATCGGTCTTTTTGTGTTCGTTTACCTGGATGACATTCTTATCTTCTCGAAGGAGCCTTCCAGCCACGTCCAGCATGTCAAGCAGGTTCTGCAGCGATTGCTGGAGAATCGCCTGTTTGTGAAGGCCGAGAAGTGTGAATTTCACGCCCACACTACATCCTTCCTCGGGTACATCATCTCCAGGGGAGAGATTAGGATGGACCAAGAGAAGGTTAGGGCGGTTCTGGATTGGGCCCAGCCCGGTACGAGATTGCAGCTCCAGAGGTTTCTGGGGTTTGCGAATTTCTATCGGAGATTTATCCGTGATTACAGCCGTGTGGCCGCTCCTTTAACTGCCCTGACTTCTAGTACCAGAACCTTCAGTTGGAATCCTGAGGCGGACCGAGCATTTCTGTATTTGAAGAGGCGATTCACCAACGCTCCGATTCTCTCTCAACCTGACACTGCCCGTCAGTTTGTCGTTGAAGTGGATGCGTCTGATGTGGGGGTTGGCGCCATCCTGTCCCAGCGATGCTCCACTGACGGTAAACTCCATCCCTGCGCCTACTACTCTCGTCGTCTTTCGTCTACGGAGAGGAACTACGATGTGGGTAACCGGGAGCTTCTCGCGGTGAAACTTGCCTTGGAGGAGTGGCGCCACTAGTTGGAGGGGGCGGAGCAACCGTTTGTTGTCTGGACTGACCACAAGAATCTTGCTTACGTGCAATCGGCTAAACGTCTCAACTCCCGTCAGGCCAGGTGGTCGTTGTTTTTTGGACGCTTAAATTTTTCCTTGACGTTCTGACCGGGGTCTAAGAATGGCAAGGCGGACGCCTTGTCCCGGATGTTCTCCAAGACGGAGGAGAGTGGGGCCAAGACTGAGACGATTCTTCCCCGGAACCTTGTCGTGGGAGCCGTTATGTGGAGGATTGAGGAGGAGGTTATGGCGGCCCTTCGGACGCAGCCCGGCCCCGGTAACGGTCCACCCGGTCGGTTGTTTGTGCCTGAGTCGGTTCGTTCGGCTGTCCTCCAATGGTCCCACGCCAGCAAGATGGCTTGTCACCCTGGTGTGGCTCGGACGATGGCGCTTCTACGCAGACGATTTTGGTGGCCTGCCATGGGAGAAGATACTCGGAGGTTTGTTGCTGCCTGTCCAGTTTGTGCGCAGAACAAGAGTGCCAATCGGCCCAGCTCTGGACTTCTTCACCCCCTACCGATCCCCCGGCGACCATGGTCGCATCTGGCTCTGGACTTTGTCACTGGGTTGCCCTCTTCTGAGGGGAACACGGTCATTCTGACTATTGTGGATCGATTCAGCAAGTTCGCCCACTTTGTGCCCATCTCCAAGCTTCCCTCTGCCTCTGAGACGTCCAAGATCCTGGTTAGGGAGGTTTTCAGGGTCCACGGATTGCCCAGTGACATAGTTTCCGACCGTGGCCCTCAGTTCACCTCTGCTGTCTGGAAATCCTTCTGTTTGGCCATTGGAGCTACAGTCAGTCTTACATCTGGATTTCACCCCCAATCTAATGGACAGGCGGAGAGAGCCAACCAGAAGATGGAATCCACGCTGCGCTGCCTTGTTTCCTCCAACCCCACCTATTGGGCCTCTCATTTGCCTTGGGTTGAGAATGCCCACAATACTCTCCCTACTTCTGCCACTGGGATGTCTCCCTTCCAGTGCCTATACGGCTACCAACCCCCCTTGTTTCCTTCTCAGGAGAAGGATCTCTCGGTTCCCTCTGTCCAGGCCCACATTCGTCGTTGCTACCGGACCTGGCATCGGGCCAGAAAGGCCCTCCTTAGAGTTTCTGACCGGTATCAGCTCCAGGCGAATCGTCGCAGTATTCCAGCCCCCGCTTATGCAATCGGAGATAGGGTCTGGTTGGCTACACGGGACCTTCCTCTGCGGACTGAGTCAAGGAAACTGTCGCCGAGGTTCATTGGTCCGTTTGTGGTGGAGAGAGTGATTAATCCTGTTGTGGTTCGACTCAAGTTGCCTAGTACGCTCAGAGTCCATCCCACCTTCCATGTCTCCTGCCTCAAGCCTGTTCTCCTCAGCCCTCTGTTGCCCCCTCCACCTCCCCCTCCTCCTCCTCGGATGATCGGAGGAGGTCCTGTCTACACGGTGCGCCGCATCATGGATTCCAGACGGCGGGGCCGGGGTTTCTAGTATCTCGTGGACTGGGAGGGGTATGGTCCTGAGGAGAGGAGTTGGATTCCTCGGCGTCAGATCCTTGATGCTGACCTCTTTCGTGACTTCTACCGCCTCCATCCTGGCACTCCGGGTAGTCCGTCCGGTGGCGTTCGTCGGAGGGGGGGTACTGTCATGAACCCTGCGTCCTGAGTCTGTTCCTGCCTGTGTTGCCGTTTTTCTGCTCTGTATCTCCTGTTTCCCGAAGGTGCCTGAACGCACCCTGTCCGGTTGCCGGGCGACGTTGCTAGGCGGGTGATCTCTCGATTACCCGCACCTGCTTCTCATCAGCTTCGGCACACCTGGTCCTGATCATCACCCCTTCATAAGCTCTGACCTGACATCCATTCCCTGCCGGATCGTTAGCCATAAACAGTATGTTTTGCCAGCGTATCAGCCTCTGAGTACCAGCGTTAGTTTTGTTGTTTTTTTGCACCTTGTTGACCTGCCTTGTACTTACCTCCGTTTGTTCTGTCTACAGTCATTCTCCCGGAACCTTCACCCAACCCCTGCCGTGCCATCAGTTCATCTGCCACTTCACCACCACCTACTCATCTCCGCCACCCGCTCCGTCTCCTGGACTATTCTGCATATTTTATCTGTAAATAAACACTCTCATTCATTCAACTCACCTTGTCCTGGTCTGCTTCTGGGTTTGGTCTTAGAGAACCGTGACAACCTGTCCATTTTGGGAAATTTACAGACATTTTGCAGCCTTACTGAAATATTACCCTGGTAATCGTGATAGCATTAATAGAGAAGTATAGGGTTTACTGTCTTTGGTGTATCCCTGATAAAGATTACGTTATTATCAGAGAATACATAATATTCTTAAAGGCATACCTCTCAGATTACCTACTTTTAACCTGATCAGTGATCATCTAGCAATGTTTATCATTGGATCAATGGTTATATAATGATCATTGGGCGAGAGGTAGACTAGCAGTTAGAGCATTGGGCCAGTAACCGAAAGATTGCTGGTTTGAATACCCGAGCCAACAAGGTGAAAAATCTGTCGATGTGCCTTTGAACAAGGCACTTAACCCTAATTGTTCAAGGGGTGCTATACTTCTATGTCTGACCCTGTAAAACCATACATTTCACTGCACCTATCTGGTGTATGTGACAAAAAAAAAAAAAAAACATCCTAAAAAAAATCAATGGCATGTTTGTCATTGGAGGAGCTACTCTTCAGTCCCAACCAATCATAATTTATGTCACTGGAAAATCCCATACATACCACTGAGGAAATAACACATGCATTGCTAATGAATCAGATGCTTGCACTTGGCTACTTATGAATTTAACTATTTACCATTAATACACCAAGTGGGTAAACAGTAATTGACAGATGTTTTTCATTATTATGAAAAGTGAATGTTTACATTTCACCAATACCAGTCCAAAAACACTGACTATGGAACACTAACGATACTACAATGCAGGATCGCTAAGTTAGCTAGCTAACTTTGATAAACATTCAGAATTTAAAAGAGTTTCTGGTTCATTAATGAACCTACACTTGAATATAGGTTGTTGGTTGAACAACTGAATCAATCTATGTCCATTTGAAGCATTTATTATTTAAAAAATATATTTATCAGTTATTTCTGAACATCTACAAAAGTTAGCTATCTAACTAGCTTAGTGACATACCGCCCTGTCCTGGGTCAAACACATACATTTACATAAAAATGTTTAGTCATTTAGCAGACGCTCTTATAGTTAGTGAGTGCATACATTTTTGTTTGTTTTGTTTTTTCATACTGGCCCCCGCAGGAATCGAACCCACAACCCTGGCGTTGCAAGCGCCATGCTCTACCAACTGAGCTATACTGATTTAGTTTGCCTGGTACAATAAAAGCAATGGAATACTGCTAAAAGTCAAATATTTTCAAGCACCGTGAACACACGTCCCTGACTTTTGTTCATCACAGGAAGTTTGCAGTGCCACACAAGTTCAAAAAAAAGTCACAAAAGTAATGTTGTGTTTGTCTAAAGAGGAGACTTCAGATCAGACTTAAAACATGACGACAGCATCCCCTTTATCTGACCATCTCCTCTGTTTCAGCTGTACAGAGGTCTTCACTGGGCCTGTATCTCTGAGCTGCCAGCCCACCTTCTGTACATAGTGCCTGGCAGAGAGCCTAAACGCTGGCCACCAGTTCTGTCCAGTGTGCAGGAGACAGATCACAGAGGAGAACCTTCAGGTCAACAGAATCCTGAGAGACTTGACACGGGAGCTGAGACAGAGAAGGGAGGTCAGAGGTCATGTCAGGCCAGCAGGGGACATGTGCCCTGAACATGAGGAGCCTCTAAAACTGGTCTGTGTCATGCAGCGACCTGGTCTGTCTGGTCTGCACCAAGGGGAGAGATCACATAGCCCACTCCTTCAAACCACTGAACGAGTTGGAGGAGGATTTCAAGAAGGAGCAGGCCTCAAACTTGGATATCCTGGACAAAAAGATTGCTGAAGTTAATCAGCTTCGCCACAGCCAACAGAATGAAATCACCGTTGCCGCCAATATCAAAGCCCAGATCCACTATCAGGTTGAAGACCTGATCAGAGAGCTGAGAATGGGAGAGAGCCAGACAGTCCAAGACGTGGATAAGAAAAATTGCTGTCAACATGGAGAATAATTTAACTGTCTGGCTGAAGCCTACACCCAAAAGACAGATATGCTATATTTGCTGACCAACCCAGAGCCCAGAGCCGCGCTTCAGTGGTTTACTGAACAAAGGAATTTCTTAAATATATCCAAGGCATCATCACTGTACAAATGGTTGAAGTTCACTGTGCATCCTAAAACTCGGGTTGTCAGAGGACCTGTCTGGTCACATCAACTGGAAGAGAATAGAAAGAGAGACTGGCTTAACGAAGGAGGAGGTATTCATGACCATTTTAACCATAGTATTCGCTGTAATATTAACTGCTTTTTGGACATATTCTAGTACACTTTCGATCATAGGTATTGTGGGAATAATTCTAGAAAAAATACAAGGAACTCATCACGGATTCCGGTTGGTATCAGAGTTGGTGTCAATTTCATTTCAATTCCAGACATTCAATTCCAGAAAGTAAACCAAATTCCATTTTTTTTTTTTTTATTGTCCTAATTGAAAAGTTTTTAAGAGAATTGGAATTGGAATTTCTGTGTACTTCCTGAATTTAATGGAATTTAAATGGAATTGACCCAGACCATGGTTGATACGCATGACAAAGATTCAATTAAATTATTGTAATGACAAACTGTTATTGGCCTGTCTATTGAAGGAAGCAATGATAAGTGACCTACTTGTTTTTTTATAAATGAAAAACGATTGTTGCGTGAAATATTTGATAATTGTGATACTTTTATCCTTCTGGTTGAGAAAGGGAGGACAGTGTGTGAGTGTATTGATGTGTACAATTGTGAATTGTGAATTTAACATTTTTTGTTAATTCAGATGGCACTAACCCTACATTCTTCATGGCAGGTAATAAAAATATTGTGTTAAAATTGAAATCGATTAGCTGATTGGTTCAGGGTGATGCGATTACTCTATGTATTCTTGAAACGATATAACTTCGTAATAGTACACTTTATGAAAGAAGCACAGACATCTGTTTTTGGGTTAATATCAACATTTGTATACAGTGCATATTCAATTCTGGAGAGAAACATTTTATTTTTGCACATCCTGACATAGCACATTTGCTAAAATGTCTGAAAACCTGTTTTCGATTTGTCATTATGGGGTATTGTGTGTAGATTCATGAGGATTCTTATTTAGTTAATCAGTTTTAGAATATGGCTGTTATGTAACAAAATGTAGAAGAAATCAAGGGGTCTGAATACTTTCTGAATGCACTGTAGTATAATAATTTGCAATCCTGGAATAGTGTTGTGTTGTTTTTTACCTGCTTGTTGCCTTATTAAACATTTAGTTGGTATTGTTACTGCGAGGAAGCATTTCATTGTACCATTTACACCCGCTGTATCCTGTACATATGACGAATAAACATAGATTTTATTTGTAAATAGGTAGTTCCTACTGGGCAAAACTGGTTGAATCAACGTTGTTTCCACGTCATTTCAACCCCAAAAAGTAAATGTGAGTACGTTGAATCAACGTGGAAACTGATTGGATTTGCAAAAATTCATCAACGTAAGGGAATTTCATATTTTTTTCACCAACTTTTAACCTAAATCCAATGACAGGGTGACATTTTTTGGTTGATTTCACACTGAATTCAACTCAACCAAATAGAAATCAAAACTAGATGTTGAACTGACACCTGTGCCCAGTGGGTTCTCTGTCATCATAGCTACCTTTAACATGTCCAAGGTGACAGTCAATCAGTCACCCTTCACACTCGATTCAGATGACAAACATCGCATGAATTCCACACGTCCTCTATAAACAATGTATCTCCATCTCATGAATACCACTCATTCCCATGAAAATCCCTCAGATATTATTGCTACCACTCACAGGCAGCAGTCACATTATGCATTCCATCCATTTATTCATAGCATGCATGATGTCAGCGCGCGTGTCACTTCTGTCACAACCTCTAGGATCCCTCTGCATGAGGAAGACACATTACGGAGGACAGAGGGAGGCGGCAACATGCTGGAACAGTCAGTGTGACCTGCCAAGTGTCAGCAGGTGCATCCCTGAATGACTGTGTCCCTGTGTCTTTGGCATTGTACACTGAGGTAAGCAAAGCTTATTTGATAGCTAAGGTTAAATGCAGAGCTCCTTTCACACACGAGCACCACTGCCATTTCATTCGCTTGCACCCGGGCAACCTTTGAAATGGTACTGACATTATGAACAGTTACAGTGCTGTGAAAAAGTATTTGCCCCCTTTCTAATATTCTCTACTTTTGCATATTTTATATACTGAATGTTATCATATCTTCAACCAAAACCTAATATTAGATAAAGGGAACCTGAGTGAACAAATAACACAACAATTACATACCTATTTCATTTATTTCATAAACAAAGTTATGCAACACCCAATGCCCCTGTGTGAAAAAGTAATTGCCCCCTTACACTCAATAACTGGTTGTGCCACCTTTAGCTGCAATGACTCCAACCAAACGCTTCCTGTAGTTGTTGATCCATCTCTCACGTCGCTGTGAAGGAATTTTGGCACACTCTTTCATGCAAAACTGCTTTAACTTAGCGAGATTTGTGGGTTTTCAAGCAATGCAAATAGTCCAGGTAGCCATTTGATTAGCTGTTCAGGAGTCTTATGGCTTGATGGTAGAAGCTGTTAAGCCTTTTGGACCTAGACTTGGCGCTCCGGTACCACTTGCCGTGCGGTAGCAGAGAGAACAGTCTATGACTAGGGTGGCTGGAGTCTGACAATTTTTAGGGCCTTCCTCTGACACGGCCTGGTATAGAGGTCCTGGATGGCAGGAAGCTTGGCCCCAGTGATGTACTGGGCCATACACACTACCCTTTGTAGTGCCTTGCGGTCAGAGGCTGAGCAGTTGCCATACCAGGTGATGATGCAACCAGTCAGAATGGTCTCGATGGTGCAGCTGTAGAACTTTTTGAGGATCTGAGGACCCATGCCAAATCTTTTCAGTCTCCTGAGGGGAAATAGGCTTTGTCGTGCCCACTTCACGACTGTCTTGGTGTGTTTGGACCATGATAGTTTGTTGGTGATGTGGACACGAAGGAACTTGAAGCTCTCAACCTGTTCCACTACAGACCCATCAATGAGAATGGGGGCGTGCTTGGTCCTCCTTTTCCTGTAGTCCACAATCATCTCCTTTGTCTTGATCACGTTGAGGAAGAGGTTGTTAACCAGGCACCACATGGCCAGGTCTCTGACCTCCTCCCTATAGGCTGTCTCATCGTTGTCGTTGATCAGGCCTACCACTGTTGTGTCGTCGGCAAACTTAATGCAGTCATGGGTGAACAGGGAGTACAGGAGGGGACTGAGCACGCACCCCTGAGGGGCCCCCGTGTTGAGGATCAGCGTGGCAGATGTGTTGTTACCTACCCTTACCACCTGGGGGCGGCCCGTCAGGAAGTCCAGGATCCATTTGCAGATGGAGGTGTTTAGTCCCAGGGTCCTTAGCTTGTTGATGAGCTTTGAGGGCACTATGGTGTTGAACGCTGAGCTGTAGTCAATTAATAGCATTCTCACGTAGGTGTTCCTTTTGTCCAGGTGGGTAAGGTCAGTGTGGAGTGGAATAGAGATTGCATCATCTGTGTATCTGTTGGGGCGGTATGCAAATTGGAGTGGGTCTAGGGTTTCTGGGATAATGGTGTTTATGTGAGCCATGACCAGCCTTTCAAAGCACTTCATGGCTACAGATGTGAGTGCTACGGGTCTGTAGTCATTTAAACAGGTTACCTCAGTGTTCTTGGGCACAGGGACTATGGTGGTCTGCTAGTAACATGTTGGTATTTCAGACTCAGTCAGGGACAGGTTGAAAATGTCAGTGAAGACACTTGCCAGTTGGTCAGCGCATGCTCAGAGTACAAGTCCTGGTAATCTGTCTGCCTTGTGAATGTTGACCTGTTTAAAGGTCTTACTCACATCGGCTACCGAGAGCGTGATCACACTGTCGTCCGGAACAGCTGATGCTCTCATGCATGCTTCAGTGTTGCTTGCCTCGAAGCGAGCACAGAAGTAATTTAGCTCGTCCGGTAGGGTCGTGCCACTAGGCAGCTCACGTCTGTAATAGTTTGCAAGCCCTGCCACATCCGACGAGTGTCGGAGCCGGTGTAGTACGATTCAATCTTAGTCCTGTATTGACGCTTTGCCTGTTTGATGATTCGTCAGAGCGCATAACTTTGTTAGTAAAATAAATTGAATAAGTATATTTTTTGTTGTTGTTATTTGTAAAATCAGGTTCCCTTTATCTAATATTAGGTTTTGGTTGAAGATCTGATAACATTCAGTATCAAAAACATGCAAAAATAGAGAAAAGAACAAAAACAGAACAAAAACAATAACAAAGGTGCTGGGACTGACAGTGGTGCTGTTTCCCCTCATCTTTCATATAAAATCTGACCAAATATTTTTCAGGGTCATAACACTGTTTTTGCCCAGACATCCACAGTACAAGCAGTGAATTGGTGAGGTTAAGGGTGAAGCCAGTGTGAAAGTGGGAGACAGACACTGATGACGTTGAACACATGAATGTATTTAACCACTAGAGGGCACTGTTGCATATATAAAGAACTCTATTTTGACTACATCACTGTAATTATCTTCTCGAATATGAAGCATGCTTTGACTGCGATCTGTACACCAGCTGTGTTTCTCAGTATGAAAATAGCTCAGTATTTTTCTTCCCATGATCTGAAAATAGAACTTTAGAGATGAGGGCCTCTTTAAAGATACAATATGGAAGTTTAGTTGCTTATTATTTACATCAAATGTTGGCTTGAATGTTGGCTGTATGGATCATGAAATAATATTAATAAATGTCTTATCTCATGAAACCACACAAATCCTTAGTTTAGCACCTCCAATGAGGTCATTTCCGGGCAATATATCTGTCCATTTTGGGGACCCCTTGGCTCAAAAGCACCTCCAGAGGCAAAGGTTATGTATAGCGTCTTTAACTTTAAATTATAAATATGCTCTGTAATAGGTAGATAAACCAGAAAGACTGACAGAGAATTAATCAGAAACGGACAAGCTGCAGTCAGAGCATCAAGAGCAAAGGGTCTAGGGAGGCGTTCAAAAGAGGTGTTCAATGGAAGGGTTTAATGGTTTTAATGGCCTTGCTCCGGCCCATTATTATTTTTATTATTGTTATTATTGTTATTATTATTTTTTATTTTGTAACCTTCATTTAACCAGGAGAAACCAATTAAGACCAGGGTCTCATTTAAAGGGGTGCCATGGTAACAATAAATCAACATGATCAGTCTTAATAAAACACTCTACATTTACAATTACACATTAACATTTACATTTACATTTACGTCATTTAGCAGACACTCTTATCCAGAGCGACTTACAAATAGGTGCATTCACCTTATAGCCAGTAGTACAACCACTTTACAATGTTTTTTTTTGTTGTTGTTTTTTTTAGGGGGGGGGGGTGGGTTGGGGTAAGGGGGGGGTAGAAGGATTACTTTATCCTATCCCAGGTATTCCTTAAAGAGGTGGGGTTTCAAATGTCCAAACAAATCTAATTGAAAAGTGACAGCCTACACCGGCCTGTACTTCCCTCACCAATGAAGCCATAGTCTGTCATTCTCTATTACACCAATACTAAGATCTCTGCTGCTTGTTATGGGGATCTTTTTAATTAGGTTTTCTCTGATGTTCTGCTCCTTTTATTTCCAATGGAAAATTATCAGAGTAAATGTGGAAGGTCGGACGTTAAGGAGGAAAAACGTATGGTCCGCCTGTCACCCTAGTACAAATTCTATATCCTGGTGAACTGAGGATTTCATTTTCTATAGGAAAGTGAGGCTTTAGTCTAGCTCTGCATTCTCGGGGTATAGACTCATCTTCATCTCGCAGATCCTGTTGCCATGGCGACGTCAATGTTGTTGACACAAGGGAATTGAGAACACCCCATTAGTTTCAACACCCATTGATGGCATGGAGAAAAAAACCGAAAAGAAAGCAATGCGTTGTTTAATGGCGACGGCTCAAATGATATCGGGAGGATATGCATCTTGGCTGTTGTAATGGATTTGTTCTTTGCCCGTGTAGCGGTTGGTGGCCAATGTATTGTTTATCTGCCTGTGTATTATTGAGTGAAGCAGTGATGCTTGGGAATATTAATGCATTTGCTCTGTGGTAGTTTATAGTTGCCATGTGTTTGCTCACAACAGGCACCCATATGAATAGAAATCCACCCAAAAAAGCTACCTCACAGGAAAAGAACAAAACAGTTTGAGGTCAGATAGTTCATGGTGTTGAAAAAGGTTTTATCCAATACCATTTTACCAGGTCACCGCTGTATATGTGGATCAGTTTTATACAGATTCAAAAGAAAACCTTCACCGGTCCGTAAAAAAAAAGGTTTTACGTAAAAAAAAAAAAGTTGTTTCCCTTTCCACCAGTCATGTGCCATTGGTAGCACTGAGACTAGGGATTACTCAACATATCAACAGTACTATACAGTATGCCCCCTTGGCCTACTGTGCAAACATTTGAGAAGCATGAATGTGCTAACATTTGAGATGCATGAATGTGGTAACATTTGAGAAGCATGATTGTGCTAACATTTGAGATGCATGAATGTGCTAACATTTGAGAAGCATGAATGCGCTAACATTTGAGATGCATGAATGTGCTAACATTTGAGAAGCATGATTGTGCTAACATTTGAGATGCATGAATGTGCTAACATTTGAGAAGCATGAATGCGCTAACATTTGAGATGCATGAATGTGCTAACATTTGAGAAGCATGAATGTGCTAACATTTGAGAAGCATGATTGTGCTAACATTTGAGATGCATGAATGTGCTAACATTTGAGAAGCATGAATGCGCTAACATTTGAGATGCATGAATGTGCTAACATTTGAGAAGCATGAATGAGCTAACATTTGAGATGCATGAATGTGCTAACATTTGAGAAGCATGAATGAGCTAACATTTGAGATGCATGAATGTGCTAACATTTGAGATGCATGTCCTTGCAATGGTTCTTTGTGATTAGTAAGAAGAGAAAGCAAGCATGTTAAAAACATAGGAACAACACAGCAAGGATGGGACAATATGCAACAAAAAAAAACATCTCCAAAAAGCTGTTTTAAAAAAGTACATCACCTTTGAACACTACTGTACTCTATTACTTTTCAATGTTTGTCAAAACAAGAATAAAGAACAGCTGTAGTTGAATCATAGTCCCACTGCATTACATCATAGTCCCACTGCGTTACATCATAGTCCCACTGCATTACATCATAGTCCCACTGCGTTACATCATAGTCCCACTGCGTTACATCATAGTCCCACTGCATTACATCATCGTCCCACTGCATTACATCATAGTCCCACTGCGTTACATCATAGTCCCACTGCGTTACATCATAGTCCCACTGCATTACATCATAGTCCGACTGCGTTACATCATAGTCCCACTGCGTTACATCATAGTCCCACTGCGTTACATCATAGTCCCACTGCATTACATCATAGTCCCACTGCGTTACATCATAGTCCCACTGCGTTACATCATAGTCCCACTGCGTTACATCATAGTCCCACTGCGTTACATCATAGTCCCACTGCGTTACATCATAGTCCCACTGCATTACATCATAGTCCCACTGCGTTACATCATAGTCCCACTGCGTTACATCATAGTCCCACTGCGTTACATCATAGTCCCACTGCGTTACATCATAGTCCCACTGCGTTACATCATAGTCCCACTGCGTTACATCATAGTCCCACTGCGTTACATCATAGTCCCACTGCGTTACATCATAGTCCCACCGCATTACTCTATCAATAGTAATTCACATAATTCTGTGATTCAGTATTTGATCATTGGTGAGGAGTGGAGACTATGTATAGGTTTCCAAATGGAGTAATAGAGAATATACTAAGGTGTGCACTTTGAAAACACCACAAGCTATCAAGCATACCACACACTGTCCACGAAGCATACCACACACTGTCCACGAAGCATACCACACACTGTCCACAAAGCATACCACACACTGTCCACAAAGCATACCGCACACTGTCCACGAAGCATACCACACACTGTCCACGAAGCATACCGCACACTGTCCACGAAGCATACCACACACTGTCCACGAAGCATACCACACACTGTCCACGAAGCATACCGCACACTGTCCACAAAGCATACCGCACACTGTCCACGAAGCATACCACACACTGTCCACGAAGCATACCGCACACTGTCCACGAAGCATACCGCACACTGTCCACAAAGCATACCGCACACTGTCCACGAAGCATACCACACACTGTCCACAAAGCATACCACACACTGTCCACAAAGCATACCGCACACTGTCCACAAAGCATACCGCACACTGTCCACGAAGCATACCACACACTGTCCACGAAGCATACCACACACTGTCCACGAAGCATACCACACACTGTCCACGAAGCATACCACACACTGTCCACAAAGCATACCGCACACTGTCCACGAAGCATACCGCACACTGTCCACAAAGCATACCGCACACTGTCCACGAAGCATACCGCACACTGTCCACGAAGCATACCACACACTGTCCACGAAGCATACCACACACTGTCCACAAAGCATACCGCACACTGTCCACGAAGCATACCACACACTGTCCACGAAGCATACCACACACTGTCCACGAAGCATACCACACACTGTCCACAAAGCATACCACACACTGTCCACAAAGCATACCGCACACTGTCCACAAAGCATACCGCACACTGTCCACGAAGCATACCGCACACTGTCCACGAAGCATACCACACACTGTCCACAAAGCATACCGCACACTGTCCACGAAGCATACCGCACACTGTCCACGAAGCATACCGCACACTGTCCACGAAGCATACCGCACACTGTCCACAAAGCATACCACACACTGTCCACAAAGCATACCGCACACTGTCCACAAAGCATACCGCACACTGTCCACGAAACATACCACACACTGTCCACAAAGCATACCACACACTGTCCACGAAGCATACCGCACACTGTCCACGAAGCAGTTCTTCACACTTATAGTGTTTCATCAGCTGTTGTACAATATGATACAAAACACAGGAAAAACTGAATTTGGACTGCACAGGCCTTTAATAAGAGTTGTGCATTGTGAAACAGCACAGCACAGTTGAAAATGATATGGCAAATAGAAACTGGATGGTGTTCAGAGATAGATGGGAGTGGTTGAGGGGAGCTGAAGGGTGGGACTAAAGATAACAAAAAACAAGAAAACGAATATAAAATATACTGTTCCCGTAAAATGTATCTAGTATGTATAAGCTGGTAGTACAATACAGTATTGTTGTCCATTAGTTTACTCCAATTAGGGGAGGGATGGTAGGGTTAGGGGAAAATAATAAAGAAAGAATATATGTTTATAATAATAATAATATGCCATTTAGCAGACGCTTTTATCCAAAGCGACTTACAGTCGTGTGTGCATACATTTTTGTGTATGGGTGGTCCCGGGGATCGAACCCACTACCTTGGCGTTACAAGCGCCGTGCTCTACCAGCTGAGCTACAGAGGACCACCTGTTTACCCAAATATATATGGGGGATTGAAAATGATGCAGATAATTACATTGATAGAAGCCACAATCTTTCTGCAATATTAAAGCTGATCTACCACCTAAAAGATCATTTTCAAATTAAAATATAAAAAAAAAAGTGCATGTATGAATTCTCCAAAATCCTCCAAGACATGCATGCAAACACCCATTATCTAAATATAGCATGTTTTTCTGATGGTGTCTTCCAGGATAGCAGCTGTTGCTTACAGCTAGGATAAAACGACCCACCCCAGCAGATGTAACCTTGTCTAGACACCTGGCCATTAAAGATGTATTTCTCACTTATCAGTTCAGCTGGTTGAAATGTGAAATATCTGGTGCCGTATCAATTCCTCATCATCCCAATGTCTTTAACACTAAACCCATGTCTTTCTAGAGCCATACTTCTGTACGACTTTCCATGGCACTTATTAAAGTTCAAAACAAGTGAGGAAAACTAAGGATAAAAATAAAGAACATTTAAAAAAGTGAAGAAAAGAGAAGAAAAGAGAAGAAAAGAGAAGAAAAGAAAAGAGAAAAAAATAGAAAAAATAGAAGAAAATAGAAAAAAAGAGAAGAAAAGAGACCAGGTTCTTCCTCGTTTATATCTTTGTTTTGATGAGGTGATCCATCACTGGGATATAGGTAGCATGAAATCAAATAATGAATTACTACTGGTAGAATTGTTCAATTATAGTGAAGTACCGTACAATGCACTGTTTTTATTAGAATACTATTTTGAAAGTCTCAAACTCATTGCATCTCCGTTGTAATAGTTGCATGCGTACCCTCGGGTGGTTAGTTTCAACAACACATGGAATATAGCACAAAACACTGTGGTAACTGTGCCAGTTGAATTTCAAGCACTTAGGTTATTTGACAAACTAAAGTTGGCTAAGCTGTGTCCATTGAATAGTCCAACATCAAATAACACCTACTACAGTGGAGTCCATAATTATTGGTACCTTTTGATAAAGATGAGCAAAAATTAGTCTTTATCAAGGGTGCCAATAATTATGGACCCCACTTTATGTGCCACACAAAAACAGTCCCCTCAATAGAGTCATTGATTATGGCACTGTAACTTTGTTTTCATGACCACATCCTAGACGTCACATGGTATCTGTGATCAATGTCTCTGCCCCAACAAGCAAGTGACCTGGAAAGCATGCTGGGCTCTGCTGTTAAACCAATATACGTAGCTGTACATGTTAATTACAAATACCGTTCACAGAGTGTATGCACTTGCTGAGCGCTCTAATGCCTTTTGTAAAGGGGAATAGATTATATTTAGAATGTCAGTGGGTCTATAATGAAAGTAGGTCCCCACATCCAAATGACTATGGGTGCTAACCAGCAGGGGGGTTGAAACTCAGTTGTCAGTGATAGGCAGAGAGCATGATGGGAAGCCCACACATCTAGGACGATCAGTGATATAGACGCTGTGGGACGGAAACACATTTTAAATCTGTCCCACCCAGCTCGCCATGGTTCAGTTGCCTGTGCGAGTGATTTCTGACGGTGCAGCTCCAAGCTCCAGGCCCCAAATGCAGAACGGATCGGCAAAGGGATCAGCGAGTGGATCGGCGAAGACGTGTCGCGGGACAAATGGCCAACTGGACTACAGGTGCCCCGCAGCGGCAGAACCATCCCCGGCCCCAGACGGCCAGGACAACCTCCCTCACCCGGCAGGAGTGCAGTTCCTGCTCCTCCATCGCCTCCTGTCCCGTCTTCTCCGGAAGGCATAGTGACCAAGAGGAGGACCCACCTCCACGCTGCCCCTCCAGCCTCTCCTCCCCCAGCCTCCAGGGCTCCAATTCCAGTCTGCACTCGTCAATCTCCAACTCCAGCCTCCACAAATTCGTCTCCAACTCCAGCCTCCACTCCTCTGGCCAAAGTCCCAATGGCTCTCTACGCAGTCTCTACTCATACGACCCCAGCCCCAAGGGCTCTCTACCCAGCCTCCAAGGCTCCTTACCCAGCCTGAAGGGATCCATCTCTGGGTTGAGGTGCTTTTTGGCGGGTCTGGATCGCTCCAGCCCAGGCCCGTGTAGCTCCAGCCTGGGTCCACGTAGCTCTAGCCCCAGCCCTAGCCCCAGTTTGCGCAGCTCCAGTCCCAGCTTGCGCAGCTCTAGCCCCAGTCTGCAGAGCACCTCTAGCTCCAGCGTGTGCAGCGGGAGCTCCAGCGAGGACGACAGCTGGGATACCAACAGCTGGAGCTCCGGGGCTACCTGCCTGCTGCGCACCTCCATCAAGCAGTACAGCGACGAGGTGTTCCGGGCCCGTGCCAGCTCCCCTGGTCCTGGTGGCAGGGCCGATAAGACTGCCGCCAGTGACACGTCTACAGAGAATGTCTACCAGACCCTGGGGAACTGCGAGGGTGATAGCGGAACGGATAGAGCCGAGAGCCAGGAGGGGCCGGAGCGAGTGTTGAAAGTAAAGTGTGATTCAACCCAAAGCCTGTCGTCATCCAGCAACCAGGGCCAGGGCAAGGTTGTGACCTTCTCAGCACAGCAGGAGCAGAAACTGGAGGAGCGGCTCAAGTTCTCCCAGTTCCTAGATGAGGTCACAAACAGGGTGCTGGTTCCAGGGAGTCCCTGGGAGTCCTTCAACCATGTTCGACAGAGAGAACTAGCCGCAGCTGCAGCCTCCTGGTCCAGCCCAATGTCTTCCTCTCTACAGCCCATTCAGGAACTACAAGAACCGAGGGTGGACTGTTCCCACTTGGAGCACCAGTGGAGCAAGTACAGCACGCCCAGCTGTAAGGTGCTGGACCACGGAGAAGGCCTGAGCAAAGTGGGCCAGGTGGAAAGCTGTTTCCACTCGGAGCTGGCATCTGTAGGGAGAACCTATCTGGAGACGGATATCGACATTGTTAGGAGACGGGATGAACTGGAGTTTAATGGCTCCCTGGAGAGAGGGAGGGAGAGAAGAAACGGCAGCCCTGAAACCCCTCGAGTGAGCTTCGAGGGACCGAGAAGCCCAAGTCCGTGTCCTGTCTTGTCCTGGCCCCAAGGCTTTTCCAAATACCCCAACAGGTCCACTAGACCTGTCAGTAACACGGTAAGTACTAGTTCCCTTTAAAAAAATACATACATACACACATACATAATAGACATCCTCCAGATTACAACGTCTTCGTTACGACAATGAATTAAACATTTAATTTAAACGGGACTGCTTTATACACCAGATGCGAAGTCCTTATCAATGAGCTCCCTAGTGAGCAGAGCAAAACAGAGATTCGTTATAAAAAAAACTGGGGAGCAGAAAGGAGCAGATTAGAGAGATGCATAATGACTTGACTTTGTCATGCTCAAGGCTTTGAAATATAATTTGATCATAAGCAGCCTTGTTAAAAAAAAATACTGTAATTATACTTGACACACTCGGGCATACGCATTGTCAAGCCTCTATATTTGATCCATTGCTATTAAATGTGTCTGACAGATCATCTAGTTATGGTGCACTAAAACTACACTCGCAGGACAGAGACCTGAGCTTTTTTGTATTGGCGCGATATTGTTTTACAACAGATGCAGTATGTTTAACACGTTGCAGTTAAAGCCACAAAGTCAAACGTACACACTTTTTACACGCCTATGAATGGGATTCCTCTCCCATTTCAAACCTGAATTCACACTTAACCCAAGCATTTTTACAAACCTTTCTGGAATGTCAATGGAATACACTGCAGTTATACTATGTCTGTTCTAGATATCTGTTACCCATGTTAGCCAGACTCACAGACGTACTGGTGTTAGTCCTTCCCTTTGGTATATGTTGTAAAATATACATAGGCCTAATTCACAACCCTCTCACTCACTGTCCAGACTGAGAAGAAACCTGGCTTTTCACTATTGCGCCTGCCTGTGATGGTTGCCAGCATAAATCATTCACAATGCTCCCTATTTTGTCTGGGCTGGGCTCTACCATTGCAGCTTCTGTAATGTCTCTTTAACACTCCTAAGGGCACTATGGTATTATAGGCCACTGTATGCTGTTTCTGGGGTGGACTGGACCAGACACAAAGCCTAGAGTCAGAGGAGGGTCGTTTTCCGCAATGTGAATTCAACGTGTGCCAGCTCCCTAGCAACTCAGAGCAACTGTCTGTCAGTGTGTGGGGGAGGGGAGGGGGGAATCAAAGAGAGATGGTCTCTGCCAAGACGAATGAATGAATGGAGAAGATGGGATGCAAGAGAGATGGGAGTAGCACTGTGTGTGTGTGTGTGTGTGTGTGTGTGTGTGTGTGTGTGTGTGTGTGTGTGTGTGTGTGTGTGTGTGTGTGTGTGTGTGTGTGTGTGTGTGTGTGTGTGTGTGTGTGTGTGTGTGTGTGTGTGTGTGTGTTTCATCAAATTCAATTCAAGGTCCTTATGTCGACTCACAACCTTCCAAAAATGATGAACTGTTAAGTAATACTATCGTATCTTATCTTATATTATCTTATCGTTATTTGTTCAAAGGATTGATGCCATGCATGGCGGCAGATAGCCTAGCAGTTAACAGTGTTGGGCCAGTAACCGAAAGATTGCTGGTTCGAATCCCCGAGTCGACTAGGTGAAAAATCTGTCGATGTGCCCTTGAGCAAGGCACTTAACCCTAATTGCTCCTGTAAGTCACTCTGGATAAGAGTGTCTGCTAAATGACTAAAATGTCAAATGTAATGGCAGAGGTACCCTACAATATGGTATTCAAAGGCTATTTATCAGATCCAATACTCAGGACAGTGTGAGGCTTCGATGGGGAGGTGCTGGCATGGCTGCCTCTGCTTCCTTTTCCATTGACTGCTCCCAGGGATACCCATAGACTTGGCTTCCTGCCTGGGGACAGGAGGAGCCGGAGGAGAGGGAGGGGCAGAGGCGGGGGAGTAGGGGGGGATTACTGGTCTCTCATTCACTAGTGAGTCGTGACTCATCCTGCTGGATCACACACACACTGTTACTATGACAAACACACACACGCACGCGCACACACACACACAATGTTGCTATGACAAATACACACACGCACGCGCACACACACACACACTGTTGCTATGACAAACACACACACGCACGCGCGCGCACACACACACTGTTGCTATGACACATCACACACACGCACAGCATTGCCTCTCCCAGAGCAGTGTCAGATAACATATGCTGAAGTGTTTATAACCTGTTATGATACTTAATAACAAAATGACGATGTCTGTGAAGGAGTATATAATTTTTATATAATCTGAAGTGTCAATTTTAATTATAGTCGTAGTCATAAATATAATATAATAGTATTATCATCATATTAACAGTGAGAACCATCTGTTTTGTTATAATATTGTACAGTATGGAACAGGATCCAGAGGATCCAATGTTTGGTTCTGCACCACAAAACCCTTTTGTGTAACCCATGCTATGCATGTAGGGGAGACACAAGCATACAAGGAAAGTCAACAGATTCCATTATCTATTACTTGTGGTACTCCCTCCTTCTCTCTCTCTCTCTCTTGCTCTCTCTTGCTCTCGCTCTCTCTCGCTCTCTCTCTTGCCCTCTCTCTCTCTCTCTCTCTCTCTCTACCCATGGCCCTGGGGCACCTGGTCCCAGCACGCTGCATTTTTTTCTCTTACCGTAATTCTGACGTTTTCCTCTCTGTCTTAATGCTGATGTGGAAGTGAGGGGTATTTGTATACGGGCGTCTTTGAGAGACACTTACCACAAAAGCCTGCCTCGTTAAAGATACTAGACAGTGTCTCAGCTCAGTATCCATCTAATCTTTTCATTTCTTCCCCCTTTCCTCCGTCTCTTCCCCCACTAGGTGTCTGATGGGAAGATGTATGACATGAGGTAGGCCACTTTCACTTTTCCACTTTTCTCCCATGCTGAAACACCACAACCCCCTCCTCTCTCTCTCTCTCTCTCTCTCTCTCTCTCTCTCTCTCTCTCTCTCTCTCTCTCTCTCTCTCTCTCTCTCTCTCTCTCTCTCTCTCTCTCTCTCTCGCTCTCTCTCTCGCTCTCTCTCTCTCTCGCTCTTTTCTCTTTCTCTTTCTTCCCCATCTCTCTCTCCCACTCATCTCTCTTCCCCCTGCTGCTTCATTCAGCTCTGATGTCTGTGTCCAGTCAGTATTGGTGGAGGGCTTATTTCACAGTGCATACCGCTACTGCTGC